>NW_011495072.1:5646066-5649919 GCF_000754665.1 Bison bison bison | reverse complement strand
GATCCCTTGGAGAAGGAAATGGCAATCCACTCCAGTACTATTGCCTGGAAAATCCCATGGACAGAGAAGCCTGGTAGGCTACAGTCCATGGGGTTGCAAAGAGTTGGACACGACTGAGCGACTTCACGTTCATGTTCATGTTTGAATGGTCTGGTGGTTTTCCCTACTTTCTTCAATTTAAGTCTGAATTTGCCAATAAGGAGTTCATGATCTGAGCCACAGTCAGCTCCCGGTCTTGTTTTTGCTGACTGTATAGAGCTTCTCCAAGTTTGGCTGCAAAGTATATAATCAGTCTGATTTCAGTGTTGACCATCTGGTGATGTCCATGTGTAAAGTCTTCTCTTGTGTTATTGGAGGAGGGTGTTTGCTATGACCAGTGCATTCTCTTAGAAAAACTCTATTAGCCTGTGCCCTGCTTCATTCTGTACTCCAAGGCCAAATTTGCCTGTTATTCCAGGTGTTTCTTGACTTCCTACTTTTGCATTCCAGTCCCCTATAATGAAAAGGACATCTTTTTTGGGTGTTAGTTCTAGAAGGTCTAGTAAGTCTTCATAGAACCGTTCAACTTCAGCTTCTTCAGCATTACTGGTCAGGGCATAGACTTGAATTACTGTGATATTGAATGGTTTGCCTTGGAAATGAACAGGGATCATTCTGTCATTTTTGAGATTGCATCCAAGTACTGCATTTTGGACCCTTCTGTTGACTATCATGGCTACTCCATTTTTTCTAAGGTACTCTTGCCCACAGTAGTAGATATAATGGTACTTATTTTTTATTTTATTTATTTTTTAAAATATAAATTTATTTATTTTAATTGGAGGCTAATTACTTTACAATATTTTATTGGTTACAATATTGTATTGGTTTTGCCATACATCGATAGGAATCTGCCACTGGTGTACATGTGTTCCCCATCCTTAACCCACCTCCCTCTCCATACAATCCGTCTGGGTCATCCCAGTGCACCAGCCCCAAGCATCCTGTATCCTGCATCAAACCTGGACTGGCGATTCGTTTCACATATGATAATATACATGTTTCAATGCCATTCTCCCAAATCATCCCACCCTCGCCCTCTCCCACAGAGTCCAAAAGACTGTTCTGTACCTCTGTGTCTCTTTTGCTATCTCTCATACAGGGTTATCGTTACCATCTTTCTAAATTCCATATATATAGTTTGTTATACTGTATTGGTGTTTTTCTTTCTGGCTTACTTCACTCTGTATAATAGGCTCCAGTTCCATCCACTTCATTAGAAATGATTCAAATGTATTCTTTTTAATGGCTTGAGTAATACTCCATTGTGTATATGTACCACAGCTTTCTTATCCATTCGTCTGCTGATGAACATCTAGGTTGCTTCCGTGTCCTGGCTATTATAAACAGTGCTGCGATGAACATTGGGGTACACGTGTCTCTTTCAGTTCTGGTTTCCTCGGTGTGTATGCCCAGCAGTGGGATTGCTGGGTCATATGGCAGTTCTACTTCCAGTTTTTTAAGGAATCTCCACACTGTTCTCCATAGTGGCTGTACTAGTTTGCATTCCCACCAACAGTGTACGAGGGTTCCCTTTTCTGCACACCCTCTCAAGCATTTATTGCTTATAGACTTTTGGATAGTAGCCATTCTGACTGGCATGAAATGGTACCTCATAGTGGTTTTGATGTGCATTTCTCTGATAGTGAGTGATGTTGAGCATCTTTTCATGTGTTTGTTAGCCCTCTGTATGTCTTCTTTGGAGAAATGTCTATTTAGTTCTTTGGCCCATTTTTTGATTGGGTCATTTGTTTTTCTGGAATTGAGCTGCAGGAGTTGCTTGTATATTTTTGAGATTAATTCTTTGTCAGTTGCTCCATTTGCTATTATTTTCTCCCATTCTGAAGGCTGTATTTTTACCTTGCAGAAGCTTTTAATTTTAATTAGGTCCCATTTGTTTATTTTTGCTTTTGTTTCCATTACTTTGAGAGGTGGGTCATAGAGGATCCTGCTGTGATGTATGTCGGAGAGTGTTTTGCCTATGTTCTCCTCTAGGAGTTTTATAGTTTCTGATCTTACATTTAGATCTTTACTCCATTTTGAGTTTGTTTTTGTGTATGGTGTTAGAAAGTGTTCTAGTTTCATTCTTTTACAAGTGGTTGACCAGTTTTCCCAGCACCACTTGTTAAAGAGATTGTCTTTTCTCCATTGTATATTCTTGCCTCCTTTGTCAAGATAAGGTGTCCATAGGTGCGTGGATTTATCTCTGGGCTTTCTATTTTGTTCCATTGATCTATATTTCTGTCTTTGTGCCAGTACCATACTGTCTTGATGACTGTGGCTTTGTAGTAGAGCCTGAAGTCAGGTAGGTTGATTCCTCCAGTTCCATTCTTCTTTCTCAAGATAGCTTTGGCTATTCGAAGTTTTTTGTATTTCCATACAAATTGTGAAATTATTTGTTCTAGCTCTGTGAAAAATACTGTTGGTAGCTTGATATAGGGTACTATCAAGTATCTGTGAAAAATACTGTGGGTAGCTTGCACTGATTATATAGATTGCTTTGGGTAGTATACTCATTTTCACTATATTGATTCTTCTGATCCATGAACATGGTATATTTCTCCATCTATTAGTGTCCTCTCTGATTTCTTTCACCAGTGTTTTATGATTTTCTATATATAGGTCTTTAGTTTCTTTAGGTAGATATGTTCTTAAGTATTTTATTCTTTTTGTTGCAATGGTGAATGGAATTGTTTCCTTAATTTCTCTTTCTATTTTCTCATTATTAGTGTATAGGAATGCAAGGGATTTCTCTGTGTTAATTTTATACCCTGCAACTTTACTATATTCATTGATTAGCCCTAGAGCTCTAGCTCTAGTAATTTTCTGGTGGAGTCTTTAGGGTTTTCTATGTAGAGGATCATGTCATCTGCAAACAGTGAGAATTTTATTTCTTCTCCAATTTGGATTCCTTTTATTTCTTTTTCTGCTCTGATTGCTGTGGCCAATACTTCCAAAACTATGTTGAATAGTAGTGGTGAGAGCGGGCACCCTTGTCTTGTTCCCGACTTTAGGGGAAATGTTTTTAATTTTTCACCATTGAGGATAATGTTTGCTATGGGTTTGTCATATATAGATTTTATTATGTTGAGGTATGTTCCTTCTATTTCTGCTTTCTGGAGGGTTTTTATAATAAATGGATGTTGAATTTTGTCAAAGGCTTTCTCTGCATCTATTAAGATAATCATATGGCTTTTATTTTTTATTTGTTAATGTGGTGTATTACATTGATTGATTTGCAGATATTGAAGAATCCTTGCATCCCTGGGATAAAGCCCACTTAGTCATGATGTATGATCTTTTTAATATGTTGTTGGATTCTGACTGCTAGAATTCTGTTAAGGATTTTTGCATTGATGTTCATCAGTGATATTGGCCTGTAGTTTTCTCTTTCTGTGGCATCTTTGTCAGGTTTTGGTATTAGGGTGATGGTGGCCTCATAGAATGAGTTTGGAAGTTTACCTTCCTCTGCAATTTTTTGGAAGAGTTTCAGCAGGATAGGTGTCAGCTCTTCTCTAAATTTTTGGTAGAATTCAGCTGTGAAGCCGTCTGAACTGGGGCTTTTGTTTGCTGGAGGATTTCTGATTACAGTTTCAATTTCCATGCTTGTGATGGATCTGTTGAAGATTTTCTATTTCTTCCTGGTTCAGTTTTGGAAAGTTGTACTTTTCTAAGAATTTGTCCATTTCTTCCACATTGTCCATTTTATTGGCATATAATTGCTGATAGTCGTCTCTTATGATCCTTTGTATTTCTGTGTTGTCTGTTGTGATCTCTCCATTTTCATTTCTAATTTTATTGATTTGATTTTTCT
>NW_011495072.1:5628093-5645966 GCF_000754665.1 Bison bison bison | reverse complement strand
CTTTGTTTCTTGATGAGTCTGGCTAGTGGTTTGTCAATTTTATTTATCCTCTCAAAGAACCAGCTTTTGGCTTTGTTGATTTTTGCTATAGTCTCTTATTTCTTTTGCATTTATTTCTGCCCTAATTTTTAAGATTTCTTTCCTTCTACTAACCTTGGGGTTCTTCATTTCTTCCTTTTCTAGTTGCTTTAGGTGTACAGTTAGTTTATTTATTTGACTTTTTTCTTGTTTCTTGAGGTATGCCTGTATTGCTATAAACCTTCCCCTTTGCACTGCTTTTACAGTGTCCCACAAATTTTGGGTTGTTGTGTTTTCATTTTCATTCATTTTTATGCATATTTTGATTTCTTTTTAGATTTCTTCTGTGATTTGTTGGTTATTCAGCAGCATGTTGTTCAGCCTCCATATGTTGGAATTTTTAATAGTTTTTCTCCTGTAATTGAGATCTAATCTTACTGCATTATGGTCAGAAAAGATGATTAGAATGATTTCAATTTTTTTGAATTTACCAAGGCTAGATTTATGGCCCAGGATATGATCTATCCTGGAGAAGGTTCAGTGTGTGCTTGAGAAAAAAGGTGAAATTCATTGTTTTGCGGTGAAATGTCCTATAGATATGAATTAGGTCTAACTGGTCTATTGTATCATTTAAAGTTTGTGTTTTCTTGTTAATTTTCTGTTTAGTTGATCTATCCATAGATGTGAGTGGAGTATTAAAGTCTCCCACTATTATTGTGTTCTTGTTAATTTCCCCTTTCATACTTGTTAGCATTTGCCTTACATATTGCGTTGATCCTATGTTGGGTGCATATATATTTATAATTGTTATATCTTCTTCTTGGATTGATCCTTTGATCATTATGTAGTGACTGTCTTTGTCTCTTTTCACAGCCTTTGTTTTAAAGTCTATTTTATCTGATATGAGTATTGCTACTCCTGCTACCTTTGGGCTTTATTTGCATGGAATATCTTTATCCAGCCCTTCACTTTCAGTCTGTATGTGTCCCTGGTTTCAAGGTGGGTTTCTTGTAGAGAACATATATAGGGGTCTTGTTTTTGTATCCATTCAGCCAGTCTTTGTCTTTTGGTTGGGGAATTCAACCCATTTACATTTATGGTAATTATTGATAAGTATGATCCCATTGCCATTTACTTTATTATTTTGGGTTCGAGCTTATACACCGTTTTTGTGTCTCCTGTCTAGAGAATATCCTTTAGCATTTGTTGGAGAGCTGGTTTGGTGGTGCTGAATTCTCTCAGCTTTTGCTTGTCTGTAAAGCTTTTGATTTCTCCTTCATATTTGAATGAGATCCTTGCTGGGTACAGTAATCTGGGCTGTAGGTTATTTTCTTTCATCACTTTTAAGTATGTCCTGCCATTCTCTCCTGGCCTGAAGAGTTTCTGTTGAAAGATCAGCTGTTTTCCTTATGGGAATCCCATTGTGTGTTATTTGTTGTTTTTCCCTTGCTGCATTTAATATTTGTTCTTTGTGTTTGATCTTTGTTAATTTGATTAATATGTGTCTTGGGGTGTCTTGCCTTGGGTTTATCCTGTTTGGGACTCTCTGGGTTTCTTGGACTTGGGTGATTATTTCCTTCCCCATTTTAGGGAAGTTTTCAACTATTATCTCCTCAAGTATTTTCTCATGGTCTTTCTTTTTGTCTTCTTCTTTGAGACTCCTATGATTCGAATGTTGGGGCGTTTAACATTGTCCTGGAGGTCTCTGAGATTGTCCTCATTTCTTTTAATTCGTTTTTCTTTTTTCCTCTCTGATTCATTTATTTCTACCATTCTATCTTCCACCTTATGTATCCTATCTTCTGCC
Organism: Bison bison bison; assembly: GCF_000754665.1. Lineage (NCBI taxonomy): Eukaryota > Metazoa > Chordata > Mammalia > Artiodactyla > Bovidae > Bison > Bison bison. Next base: position 5,644,141 of record NW_011495072.1, on the reverse strand, counting down.
TCCATTATTCTACTGTTGGTTCCCTCCAGAGTGTTCTTGATCTCATTTATTGCATTATTCATTATATATTGACTCTTTTTTATTTCTTCTAGGTCCTTGTTAAACCTTTCTTGCATGTTCTCAATCCTTATCTCCAGGCTATTTATCTGTAACTCCATTTTGTTTTCAAGATTTTAGATCATTTTCACTATCATTATTTGGAATTCTTTATCAGGTAGATTCCCTATCTCTTCCTCGTTTGTTTGGTTTGGTGGGCATTTATCCTGTTCCTTTACCTGTTGGGTATTCCTCTGCCTCTTCATCTTGTTTATATTGCTGTGTTTGGGGTGGCCTTTCTGTATTCTGGCAGTTTGTGGAGTTCTCTTTATTGTGGAGTTTCCTCACTGTGGGTGGGGTTGGACGGGTGGCTTGTCAAGGTTTCCTGGTTAGGGAAGCTTGTGTCGATGTTCTGGTGGGTGGACCTGGATTTCTTCTCTCTGGAGTACAGTGAAGTGTCCAGTAATGAGTTTTGAGATGTCAGTGGGTTTGGAGTGACTTTGGGCAACCTGTATATTGAAGCTCAGGGCTATGTTCCTGTGTTTCTGGATAATTTGCATGGTATGTCTTGCTCTGGAACTTGTTGGCCCTTGGGTGGTGCTTGGTTTCAGTGTAGGTATGGAGACGTTTGATGAGCTCCTGTCGATTAATGTTCCCTGGAGTTAGGAGTTCTCTGGTGTTCTCAGGATTTGAACTTAAGCCTCCTGCCTCTGGTTTTCAGTCTTATTCTTACAGTAGCCTCAGACTTCTCCATCTATACAGCACCGATGATGAAACATGTAGGTTAAAGATGAAAAGTTTCTCCTCAGTGAGGGACACCCAGAGAGGTTCACAGAGTTACATGGAGAAGAGAAGAAAGAGGAGGGAGATAGAGGTGACCAGAAGGAGAAGAAGGGGAATCCAAAGGGGAGAGAGCAAGCTAGCCATTAATCACTTCCCTATGTGCTCTTCACAGTCTGGACCCCTCAGAGATGTTCACGGAGTTACACAGAGAAGAGGGAGGAAGGAGACAGAGGTGGCAAGGAGGATAAAGGGGGGAATCGAAAGGAGAGAGACAGATCCAGCCAGTAATCAGTTCCCTGTGTTCTCCACAGCCCAGAACACACAAAGAGATTCACAGAGTTGGGTAGAGAAGAGAAGGGTGAGGGAGGAGATAGAGGCAACCTGGTGGAGAAAAAGGAGAGTCCAAAGGGGGAGAGAGCAGTCAAGCCAGTAATCTCGCTCCCAAGTAAAAATGGGTACTGAAGATTGGGTTCTTAAAGGTACAAAATTGGTAATAAATACCAAAAATTAAAGATTAAAAATCTAGAGGTTGGATTCTCAAAAATACAATATTAAAGGAAAAAAGTCACAAAAATTATAAAAAATATATATATATGAAGTTTGCTTTAAAAAATAGGGTCTTTTTTTTTGCAAAGTAGTAGTAGGTTATAAAAATGAAAATTAAAAGAGAGAGGACTTAAAAAAATTTTTTTTAATTTAAAGAATGATAATAGTAAATATATATCTAGGACTTTCTCTGATGTTGTTGTGGACAGTGTGGGGTCAGTTCGTTTTCAGATAGTTCCTTGATCCGGCTTATACTTCTCAAGATCTATAGGCCCCTTCCTATGTGGTTGGGTGCTAACTATAGGGTTTTAATCTATTGCACCTGTCACTTCCAAGGCGGTTCCCTCCGTTTTAGCTTCTTGTTTGCTGGTCTCTTCAGTGTCTAATTTCTACCTGACACAAGGGGGCGGTGATGGTCACTTTTTTAAGCTCACTTGTTCAGATGTGCTATGGGGAGGGAGGGACGCTGCAAACAAATAACCCTGGTGTGTCCTCGCAGTGTCTAAGCCACACTGGGTTTGCCCCTGCTCCCGGTGTGTGCTTTCCCAGTCTACACTGCTTAGGCTCTAGGTTGCTCTGCTGGGAACTGTCTGAGGCCGGCTCTGGGTTGTATGCACCTCCCAGGTCTAAGCCGCTCAGGTTCAGGTACTCAGGTACTCCACAAAGGTGCTGACTCTGTTGGGCCTGCATTTTGTGCCCTTCCCAGGTGCGAGCAGCTCAGGTGACCAGGTGTTTGGTGAGCGGGGTCGCTGTGACTTATCGCCTCCTCCGTCCCTGCTGCCTGGTTTTCTGGGTGTATAACTGGCACACCCTGGATATCAACTGTACAGAATCCCGGGAAGTCTTGGTTAGCAACAAAGCCTACTTGCAGTTTGGTAGATGATGTCTCTCTGGGGCCACGATTGCCCCCTTCCGGCTCTGGCTGCCCTTGCCTGCCTGTCTCTGGCGGGGGATGGACTGGTCTGCAGCTGGCTAACTCTGCTCAGTCCTTTGTTCTGTGAGCAGGCCTGGCAGTGTCTTAGGGGCTTTTCTCAGGGTAGCTATCCCACAGTCTGGTTTGCTACTTCACGTTAGGTCCCTCAGATTGCCCTCAGGGCGTTCTGGCCTGGTCCTTACTCTAAGCAGTGCAGCAGGCGCCTCCCTGCCCCAGCCGCTTGCTAGTGGCGGATGCGGGTGTCTGGGCTGCTTCTCCACTGGGAGTTACCGTTGGGCACGTAATCTGTGTGTTTTAATTATTTATTTTTCCTCTTGGTTATATTGCTCTCTGAGGTTCCAAGGCTCGCCACAGACTTGCCAGTGAGAGTGTTTCCTGGTGTTCGGAAACTTCTCTCTTTTTTAAGACTCCCTTCCCGGGACAGATCTCCATCCCTACCTCTTTTGTCTCTCTTTTTATCTTTTATATTTTTTCCTACCTCCTTTCAAAGACAATGGGCTGCTTTTCTGGGTGCCTGATGTCCTCTGCTGGCATTCAGAAGTTGTTTTGTGGAATTTACTCAGCGTTCAAATGTTCTTTTGATGAATTTGTGGAGGAGAAAGTGGTCTCCCTGTCCTATTCCTCCATCATCTTAGGACCACCTCCTACTTATTTTTTAATATTGAGTTTTAGGAGTTCTTTATGTATTCTACATATAAATCTCTTATCTAATATAAGATTTTTAAATATTTTCTCCCATTTTTTGAATTGTCTTTTCAGTTTCTTGATGGTATCAATTGTAAGTATAAAGTCTATAATTTTGATTAGATTCAACTTCAAGTCTTAGGAGAAATCCTAGTTTGTCATGACATATAGCCTTCTTTATATTCAGCGAGATTTGCTTTGCTAGTATTTTTTGTTGAGGATTTTTTTATATCTATATTCATATCAAAGATTGGTCTGTGGTTATTTTTTGGTGAATGTTTTGTCCTTAGGCTTCACGTGTTATAACCAACTCCGTGTGAAGCCTTGGAGCCCATATGTCTTTCTGACAGGTTAAGCTATAGTTATTCATTTTTGCCATTTTTCCAGTCTCTCTTCAAAGCTATATTTCCTCACTCACCAAATTTTATGAGGAAAAAGACAAAAATATCATGATTTGGTATACCCTACTTATAGAGTGGTGGCAGGCAGCCACATGGATAAGGACAAAATTTACATGGTTTTTCAATGAATCTCTTTATTTTTTGTTTTCTGCTCCTTCAGGGGAATCTTTTCTTCCTTTTTAGATTTTTTCTTTGTCTCTTATGTTTTACTTATTGGCACAGATAATTAGTTCTTTATTGGTATGGTGGTTGTGCTTTTTTGTCCAGATGAGAGAGACTAAAGTGATAAAATTTAGTGATTTTTCCTCCATTTCCTAGGCTTCTTTTTCCTGAACTGCCTACGTATCCCCTCAGATTTCTTCTTATCAAATCCAGGTATATTAGTGACAATTATTCTCATTATTATATGTATTCACTTTCACTAATCCCACTAATATCTAAGTAATAATTAGGTTAGGAGCCACATTGAGTCAAATCAGCCCAGTACTCTGATCAGCACAGCACAAATCAGACAGTACTGTGTCTTTCCTAATGAACCTTAACTAGAATTGGAAGATTATGGCCTGATATGGCATGTTTCTGTCATTGAATTCATTTTTGCCAGTTCTTAACCACTTTCCTTTCCTCTTTCCTTTTGTGTTTTTTTTGTTAGTTTAGAGAGAGGAAGATTTTATAATCTGGATTTACTCTTCCTTACAAAGAAGTTTGATCTACTGTATCAATTATTTTTTTGACATCTACTTTGTTATATATTTTTAATTTTTGATAAATTGTAAACTGAAAGAATGCATTAAGGGTTTATTACTGTTTTGTTTCTCTTCCTCTTGAGTTTTTAACCAATTTTACTTTATGTGTTTTGATGAATACTACTTATTGTGTAAAAGTTTGTACTGATTAATTGCTCCTTGGAAACTGTTATCTTTTATCTTTGCCCTTTTTGCTTTGAAGTCAGCTTTGCCCAATATTCCTGTTGTGATCTTTTCTTTTTATACTTTGTTGTTTTATATGTTTTTGTCTATTTCTTATTAACCTTAATGGAGTCTTTAATATGAGAAGTCTCTTTAACTGCTTAGTTTTCCTGATAGTATTTATTGATATGATATATATTTTGAACTTATTCTTGCATTTTTAGAATGAACTCCAGTTGATCATGAAGTATTTTTAATGTGATGCTACTTTCTGTTTGCTATATTTTTATTTAATACCTTTATATTGATATTTATAAGATAGAATGGTTGTAGTTTTGTTTGTAAATTCATGGTAAAAATATGTATCAGTACACTTATATCCATCTTAACATGTTTTAAGTGTATAGATTAGTAGCTTTAAGCATATAGATATTGTTGTACAGTAGATCTCTAGAACTTTTTAACTTGTAAAACTGAAAGTCTAAATCCATTAAACCCTACCTTATAACCACCTTTTTTCTCTGTTTCTATGATTTTAATTACCATTCATTATTTGTCTTTCTGTAACTGGATTACTTCAGTTAGCATAATGTCTTTAAGATTCATCCATGTTGTAGCATGTGACAAAATTTCCTTCTTTTGTTCAGTCGTAGGGTGGTGTCCAACTTTTTGCAACCCCATAGACTGCAAAACACCAGGTTTTCCTGTCCTTCACCGTCTCTTGGAGCTTGCTCAAACTCATGTCCATTGAGTTGGTGATACCATACAATCATCTTGTCCTTCCTTCCTTCCCCTCTCTCTCTCTCTGTCTCTCTTTCTTCTTCCCTCTGTCTCTCTCATTACTGTTTTTAAGGCTGCCTAATATTCCATTGTGTGTATATGCCACATATTCTTTATTCATTCATCTGTGATGAAAATTAGGGCTGCTTTTACTTCTTGGCTATTGTCATTAATGTCTTAATGAACAGAGGTATGCAGATATCTCTTGGAGATCCTGCTTTGAATTCTTTTGGATATATATCCCAAAAGCGGGATTCTTGGATCATATAGTAATTTTAATATTAATTTTTTGAGGAACCACCATACAGTTTTCCATAGCAACTGTACCATTTTTCATTCCTACTAATAATGGGCAAGGATTCCAGTTTCTCTGCATCCTTGCCAACGCTTATTTTCTGCTACTTTGATAGTGATCATCCTAATGAATGTGAAATGTTAGCTCATTGCACTTTTGATTTGCATTTCCCATATAATTAGAGATGTTGGACATCTTTTCATAAGCTTGTTGGCCATTTGTATATCCTCTTTGGAGAACTGTCTGTTCACATCTTTTGCCCATTTTAAAATTATTTGGTTTTTTGGTTGAGTTTTATGTGTGTGTTTATCTTTGGTTGATTTGGGAGGTGTATATATCCTTTTTAATTATTTTACTGGTTGTTGTTGTTCAGTCACCTAGTCATGTCCCACTCTTTGTGACCCCACGGACTGCAGCATGCCAGACCTCCCTGTCCCTCACCATTTCCTGGAGTTTGCCCAAGTTCATGTCCATTGCATTGGCGATACCATCCAGCCATCTCATCCTCTGATGCCCTCTTCTCCTTCTACCCTTAATCTTTCCCAGCATCAGGGTCTTTTCCAATGAATCAGTTTTTCGCATCAGACGACCAAAATACTGGAGCTTCAGCTTCACCATCAATCCTTCCAATGAGTATTCAGGGTTGATTTCCTTTAAGATTGAAGGGTTTGATCTCCTTGCTGTCAAGGGACTTTCAGGACTCTTCTCCAGCACCATAATTTGAAGGCAGCAGAGACATTTTACTGGTTATCTTTATGTTTTTAAACAATATATTGAACACTTTCTCCTACTGCCTATTCTTTTATATATATAATTTTTATGTTTTATTATTTTATATTATCAAGATTAATCTGACTCTTTGTGACCTCATGGACTGTAGCTCACCAGGCTCCTCTGTCCATGAAATTCTCCAGGCAAGAATATTGGAGTGGGTAGCCATTCCCTTCTCCAGGGGATCTTCCTGACCCAGGGATTAAACTGTGGTCTCCTGCATTGCAGGCAGATTACTGTTGAGCCACCAGGGAAGCCTGATAAAAGCACATTTCCAGTATTTAAGTTGAACTCATGTTTTATGTGAAACTTTTTCTTAGTTTTCAATTTTGACCCTAGTCAATAAGCCAATATTCCCTGGTGGCTCAGATGGTAAAGAATCTGCCTAAAATTCAGGAGACGCAGGTTCTATCCCTGGGTTGGGAAGATCCCCTGGAGTAGGAAATGGCAGTCCACTCCTGTGTGCTTGCTTAGAGAGTTCTGTGGACAGAGGAGTCTGGTGGGCTATAGTCCATGGGATTGCAAAGAGTCAGATATGACTAAGCGGCTAACACTTTGGCTTTCATGATATGCCAATTCTGATTTTGACCTCTTTTACATACCAATCAATATGAAGAAATTGTTACTGGATGATAGTCTTAGCTTCTACTTAAAATACGTTGACTTTGTGAGACTGTGCTAAATCACCTTTCCTGTGTCTTTCATCTCTTGATGGTACCTTACTCTCTGCCTAGTGAGATGTGGTATTTTATATATTTGTCTATATCCTTGATATGGAAAGAGAGTTTTAAAATCTTCCAGTTGGTCCTTCTAAATGTAAAAAATCTCACTGTGTATTCAGAACTAATATGGTGATTATGCCATTTACTGAGTTTATCTATTCAACTGTATACTCAGGATCTAAAGAAATTATCACAGAATAGGTTTATGGTTCCATGGGCTCACCGTGAGATGGAGTTAGATTAAATGTATTTATCATGTGACCCCAGAACACCTGCACTCAAGCTAGTGAGTGAAAAAATAGTAACATTTTGGGTTATAAGAGTTGGTGTTAGCTGATAGTCAATATCCAATTACCAAAATTCAGTATGCATTTCTGATATTATTGCAAAATCCATCTTTTAATTTAGAGGGTTCTAGGTTTATAAATTTATTCAGGTCTGAAAGGTGAGCACAAGGCTGTCATACTCTACTCCTGTACCTCAAGTCAATCCTTTCTTTGCCAGTCCATATTACAGACATTTTTTAGTTACTCATTAAATATGGACCTTAGTGGACTGCCCATTAGTTTAGGGAACTCATGATCAGTTAGACATTACCAGAGAAACACTTTTGGGTATGAGCTAATCCATACATTGGAAACACATGTTGTATTAGAACAGACTGTACTAAGATGTCCAGACCTGCAGAAGTCAAGAGTCAGAGAAAGTACAGTTTAGGAAGGTGCTTTCTCCATTCTGTCCTCTAGAAGCTGAGATGTGTATTCTGAGAGTCAGTATAATTTAGCTAGTTTAGAGGATATACTTTATCCTAGAAGACTGCATTTCATACCCACAGAGTAGATGTCAATTGTGATAACTGAAGATCAATTATTGCCAGTTTATAGGATATATAATAAGAACAGTGACTACATGTTATATCAGCTTATTGCCAGCTTCTTTCATGGTGAAGTGTATTGTCTGGTTAAGAGCAACATTTTAGGAGAGATAGCATTGTGTACATAAGACGTTCAGTGAGTACAGATATTGTCATAGGCATCATGGACAGCCAAGGCAGGTTTGCCTAAAGTTGTACATGTGCATTGAAACTTTTCCTTCTCTGACACTTGTAAGGCTACTTGAGGCTGTAACCATTCTGTTTTCCAGATGACTCTCATATTAAAGGCATTGTACATATTATTTTTTCTAGGCCAGGGTTAATTTTTCCTTTTTTCCCCTACTGAATGTACATACACTAATCTCCAACAGAATATATTATTTCCTGGAGTACTAGAGAAATGATGTATTATTTTATAACTATTTTGTACCTTTTTTGTAACTTTCTTTTTATTCCTCATCCCTGTTCATCTCATGTTGAAAATTTATTATTCAGTGTTCAACTGAATTGCTTTTCTTAATACACAGAGAATAAGTGTATTCTGCCTCTAAAGGTTCATAATATTTTGAATCTCTTTGCAGCTCTTTATAGCTAGTTAATTGTGTATATCCCTTACTTTATAAGATGATCCATGCACTTCATTTTACAAATGAAAAAGCTGAGATTTGGTGTCTTAAAGGACTTACTCAAGAGTCCACAGGTACCTGCCAGAGACAGATCAGAATTTTTTAAAAAAGATAATCGAAATCAAATAACATACTTCTGTAGAAAGGAAATAATTTTTTTCTTTTCATTGTTTTTTAAGCTTTAGAAGGCAGGATTCTTTATTAGTATTTCTTAGGAAAGATTTAATAATAGGAAAATTAATTTTTATAATAGTATTGACTACATTGTATGTACTTGATATTCATTTTTAATAGGAAGAACTCAAAAGAGAGATGAAAGAAAACACAGTTACTCTCAAAGGAAAAAAAGACAAGGTAAGAGTTTTATATAATTCTCATAAATTTCTTTATAACCATTTTGTTTTCTAACATCTATTTAGTAAATTTTTATCATAAATTGGAAAATAACATCAAAAATATATCACACAAAAGATATGGTACCAACATAAAATGGAATAGTACTCAGCCATAGAAAAGAACAAAATAATACCATTTGCAGCAATGGACCTAGAGATTGCATACTGAATGAAGTCAGAGAAGGAACTATACATATGGTCACTTCTATGTGGAATCTAAAAAAAAGGCTATAAATGAGCTTATCTACAAAACAAAAATAGAGTTACAGATGTAGAAATTAGATTTATGATTACCAGGGAGTAAGAGGCTGGGAAGGGATAAATTGGAAGTTTGGAATTGATATATACACACTGCTGCTACTGCTACTGCTAAGTCACTTCAGTTGTGTCCGACTCTGTGCGACCCCATAGACGGCAGCCCACCAGGCTGCCCCATCCCTGGGATTCTTCAGGCAAGAACACTCAAGTGGGTTGCCACTTCCTTCTCCAATGCATGAAAGTGAAAAGTGAAAGTGAAGTCGCTCAGTTGTGTCTGACTCTTTGCGACCCCATGGACTGCAGCCTACCAGGCTGCTCCGCCCATGGGATTTTCCAGGCAAGAGTACTGGAGTGGGTTGCCATTGCCTTCTCCGATATACACACAATTATGTATAAAATAGATAACTACTAAGGACCTCCTGTATAGCTCAGGGACTTCTACTGTAATGGCCTATATGGGAAAAGAATCTAAACAAGATTGGATATATGCGTATGCATACATATAACAGATTCACTTTGCTATACACCTGAAACTAACACAATGTTATAAATCAACTATACACCAAAATTTTTTTAAAATAATATATATCACACAATTTCATTTCCAAAATTGTTTCTTTATTAATCCAAAAGCATTAGCTAAAACATTTCAAAGCATCTGTCATTTGGAAATTTAGAGAAGATTTTAATCTTTTAAAAATTTTATTATAGTATTAAATTAGGTACATTTGTGTTTCTTGAGAAATTTCCAATGTTAGAGGGAAAACATTTCATTTAAAAATTTTAAAGCTCATGTTTAGATTATGTCTAATTTTGAGTTTTTGAGAGGGCTAAACAAATCACATCTTGCTTCTTAAATCTGAACCAGTTTAGAAAGGTAGTGAAAATCAAAATAGTATCTTTTCAGTTCAGTTCAGTTCAGTTGCTCAGTCGTGTCTGACTCTTTGCGACCCCATGAACCACAGCACTCCAGGCCTCCCTGTCCGTCACCATCTCCCGGAGTCTACCCAAACCCATGTCCATTGAGTCAGTGATGCCATCCAACCATCTCATCCTCTGTTGTCCCCTTCTCATCCTGCCCTTAGTCTTTCCCAGCATCAGGGTCTTTTCAAATGAGTCAGCTCTTCGCATCAGGTGGCCAAAGTATCGGAGTTTCAGCTTCAACATCAGTCCTTCATCTTTATTATTGATAAACAATATTGGATAATGTGGCTTATATTTGAAGAAAACAGGATTTCTTAATCCTGAAATCCCAAATTAAACAAGTTTATCTACTCTTGTCATAGATAGAGCTGGATTAGGACAAGTCTACCCACTTGAATGACCTGCTCTTTTAAGATACATGGCGTAGAGGAGAATGTGTGCTTCTTCGGTTACCCAAGGGGAGAAATAAGGAAGAGGTTGAATTATATGTCCACAATTAATCCTTCCATATTCAGCAATCCTGTTAAGCCATTGATCTTCCCCTAAGGAAGCAGAGAGAGGTTAGGAATGTTCCCTGCACATGAAAGGAAGCATCAAGTATGAAAAAGGGAGGTAATATTCAGCTTCAATATATTTGGTAATATAGGATTATTACAGAAGAGTGTTCTTGCAAATTTTAGTTAAAGTGAGTAAATATTCTTTATATATAGTGATGTAGTCTCCTAAGTCTCCACAGAAGTTGCTCTGACTGTAAACTGAAGAAAACAGAGTTGTTGAGAACAGTTCAGTTGTTAAGGTATAGATGGTGCTTTAATTTTGATATGTTTGTGTTCAAAGAAGGGCTTCCCAGGTGTCGCTAGTGGTAAACAACCCACCTGCCAGTGCAGGAAATGGCAAGAGATACGGGTCTAATCCCTGTGTCAGGAAGATACCTGGAAGAGGGCATGGTAACCCACTCCAATATTCTTGCCTAGAGAATCCTATAGACAGAGGAGCCTGGCAGGCTACAGTCTGTAGTCACAAAGAGTTGGACACGACTGAAGTGAGTGTTCGAAGAGAAGAAAAAAAGAATTATTGTACCTGTAAATGAATATTAAGTGCTCCATGTGTCCAGACACATATAACAGACACGAAAACATTATATATGGAGAAATTATTGTCATATTAGAATTAGCTGGGAGGATTAGATACAGACTGGGCTTCCCTGGTGGCTCAGACAGTAAAGCACCTGTCTGCAATGAGGGAGACCCGGGTTAAACCCCTGGGTTGGAAAGATCCCCTGGAGAAGGAAATGGCAATCCACTCCAGTACTCTTGCCTGGACAATCCCATGGACAAAGGAGCCTAGTAGGCTACAGTCCATGGGGTTGCAAAGAGTCAGACACAACTGAGTGACTTCACTTACATACAGACTAAGCAAAGTGTCTGATGAAGATAATACATTGGTTAAACTCCAGTACTTCTAAATATAGAATATGTTCATATTGTGAAAATATATATCAGATATTCTTGCAGATTTGTTTTGATTCCTGTATAATCCTAGTAATATATATCTATTCTCTGTGTACATTATCAAATAGATTAGTTAATTCCCTATAGTTTATCTGGGGGTCTGGATATATATATATTGCAAATAATGAGAAAATGATAAATGAAAAGATTTAAATAGGCTTTTGTGTGCTATGCTTTATTCCAACAATATTGAAGTATTACAAACCTTATATATGATAATTGTTAGGTTTATCAATCAAAAATTTCTGAGTTTGGGTATGTTACTTCTTCATACTTCAGTCTTATCTATAAAACAACTTTCTCAAAAGTTGTTATGAAGATTAAATGAGATAGTATTTGTGAAGCATTTGAAATTGTGCTTGGCACATAGGACATGCTGAATAAGTATTTGTTTAAAAAGTATTACAGAGAAAAGCATGAATGTTCTGTATATATGCATCACTGGAAAGGTAATAGAAAAGAATGTAACTTGTAGGAGAGTAATACATCTTCATGAGGTATTACAAAGAGGGTTATTTCAGTAGTCTAGAATGCTGGTGCATTTTCTTTGTCTACCAAGCTACTAGGGAAATGTTAGATTCCCAGATATGACCACAAGGTGGTACAGTTGCCATTCTCAGTCCTTTTGGGTGAAGAAAATTTGTCCATGAAAGCAGTTAAATTTTGGAGATTCTGAGGATGATTCCTGGTAAGTCCAGAGAGCAGAACAAGTTTTCTTTAATCAAAATTGTGTTATCAGCTATGTTATAGAAATATTTATGGAAAAGTATGTAAAATTTGCCCAGAGATAAAATTGCCAACATCTGCTGGATCATCGAAAAAGCAAGAGAGTTCCAGAAAAACATCTATTTCTCCTTTATTGACTATGCCAAAGTCTTTGACTGTGTGGATCACAATAAACTGTGGAAAATTCTTCAAGAGATGGGAATACCAGACCACCTGACCTGCCTCTTGAGAAACCTATATGCAGGTCAGGAAGCAACAGTTAGAACTGGATATGGAACAACAGACTAGTTCCAAATAGGAAAAGAAGTACATTGAGGCTGTATGTTGTCATCCTGCTTATTTAACTTATAGCAGAGTACATCCTGAGAAACGCTGGGCTGGAAGAAGCACAAGCTGGAATCAAGATTGCCGGGAGAAATATCAGTAACCTCAGATATGCAGATGACACCACCCTATGGCAGAAAGTGAAGAGGAACTAAAAAGCCTCTTGATGAAAGTGAAAGAGGAGAGTGAAAAAGTTGACTTAAAACTCAACATTCAGAAAACGAAGATCATGGCATCTGGTCCCATCACTTCATGGCAAATAGATGGAGAAACTGTCAGACTGTATTTTTCTGGGCTCCAAAATCACTGCAGATGGTGATTGCAGCCATGAAATTAAAAGACGCTTACTCCTTGGAAGGAAAGTTATGACCAACCTAGACTGCAAATTAAAAAGCAGAAACATTACTTTGCCAACAAAGGTCCGTCTAGTCAAGGCTATGGTTTTTCCAGTGGTCATGTATGGATGTGAGAGTTGAACTCTGAAGAAAGCTGAGCACCAAAGAATTGATGCTTTGAAACTGTGGTGTTGGAGAAGACTCTTGAGAGTCCCTTGGACTGTAAGGAGATCCAACCAGTCCATTCTAAAGGAGGTCAGTCCTGGGTGTTCTTTGGAAGGACTGATGCTAAAGCTGAAACTCCAATACTTTGGCCACCTGATGCGAAGAGTTGACTCGTTGGAAAAGACTCTGATGCTGGGAGGGATTGGGGGCAGGAGGAGAAGGGGATGACAGAGGATGAGATGGCTGATGGCATCACCATCTCAATGGACATGAGTCTGAATGAACTCCAGGAGTTGGTGATGGACAGGGAGGCCTGGCATGCTGCAGTTCATGGAGTCGCAAAGAGTCAGACATGACTGAGTGACTGAACTGAACTGAACTGGTGTAAAATGCATCTCTGAAAAAATGATACCAAAATTAATTTTTTGTGTGAAAAAGTATTATGAACTTGGCAAGAAACCTGCAAATTACCCCATTTATCTCCTTTAAAAATTTTTTTATTTTTAAATTGAGGTATAGTTTACTTACAGTATTATTAAATATAAATTTCAGTTATACAACATAGTGATTCACAATTTTTAAAGGTTATACTCCACTTGTAGTTATTATAAAATATTGGGTATACTCTCTGTGCTGTACAGTATATCCTTACAGCTTATTTATTTTATACATAGTATTTTGTGCCTCATAATCAGCTCCTTTATCTTGCCCTGAAAATTTCTCTAGGTTTTTACTTTCATAATTTTTCCTCTCTCCCCCTTTTTTTTTCTGAAGGTGAATGAAACTAGTAGATAGATAGAAAAGGGCTGATATTTTTATAGATGAAACAGGACTTATGAAAACATGAAAGAGATGCCTTTGGGCTGTAGGGTTATTGGAATGAATCACAAATTAAGATTTTTTTTTTTCCACCAGGACTAGAGAATTGTCTTTGGAGACTTTCCAACTTTTGGTCAAATAGAGAGTTGAGATTATTATTTATTTTTATAGCAGCACTGTGAGGACAAAGGGAGAAAAAACCATTTCCATCTTTAAATAAGAAAAATAAAGTCATAAAGAAGATAGGTGTAATTTATTCAAAGTTTTCTACTCAATACTACACTTGAGTGTAAATTCTAGTTTATTTCAGTGTTATTTTTACAAGTTGCTGCACTTCAGTTAAAATGACACTTAATGATGACTTCTTTCATTTTTGTTGTTCAATAGAAAACACAGACGTCTTTATTGGAAACACCTGAAACTAATTATTGGCAACTTGATTCTAAAGTACCTCTTTCACAAAATGTATCTCGAAGCTTCCCATCAGCTAATCAGAGCAGATCTTCAAAAGATAAAAGAGACTATTTGCGTACACCTGCCAAAAATATCTTATCTACACCATTACCAAAGGTTTGTTGCTAAAATTTCTAAGAAAGTTGTCTTTTCTTTTTTTTAAATAAAAAAGTCTCTGGTATCATATACCATATATCTGGTATCAAACACATAGGTATAATAACCTTTGTCTTGAAAGTTTTGGTTATTTGTTACACCAGTGTGAAATAGTTTAATTGTATTCTATCACTGTACACATCTTAATGACATCTTGGGCAAATTTTATCACTTTCTGGCTTTTACCAGTGCATAGGTCCCTGATAGACAAGCTCTAATTTTGACTTGAATTTTCCAGTATCACCTCAGTTACCTGCCTTTGGTGTTTACTCCTCATCGTCTTGTTGCTGGAGTCTTTTAGTTAGCAGTGTCCTTGTGAAGCAGGTACCACTAGCAAGGTGGCTCATATCTAGCTATCTTCAACATGTCCACTTAATCCATGGGGAATTCTTTCAACCTTTCAGTGCTAAATGGTGGTGTATAATGCTCTACTTCTGACTTCCCTCTCCTCCTCTCTGCCATCTGTCTTACTCTGATTTCTTTTTACTTGTTCAGGTAGACATAAAGACAGATAACTAAGTCTTCTTACTAGGTTTATATCCACCTAGGGAATGAGATGCCAGTCTCCCCTTCTAGAAGGCACCATTAGTCATTATAAGGCTTCTTTAAAAAAAAAAAAAAGTTTAACTAGAGAATAATTACTTTACAATATTGTGATGGTTTCTGCCAGACATAAACATGAATCAGCCATAGGTATACATATGTCCCCTCAGTGGAAAATTACTCAACTATAAAAAGGAAAACTCCTTTTTAGAGTTATATTCTTACTTGCTTTGAGAGTTGATGGAGGAATATTTCAATCTATCTTTACCCCCAAGCCAAAATTGTGTGCTTTTCCCTCCGTTTGTATAAATTGACTGGGAATAAGAGAGATATTTAGTGATTGTTAGTCCTGTTCTACCACCTTTTAATAAGCCTTAGAGAAGGAGGTAGCCCTAATTATACATTGCTTTCTTTAGAGTGTAAGTTACTAGCACTTTTCCCCCCAACTTTGTGCTTTAGTTGACAATTTCAGACAAAAATAGTCTCCTTTATGTCCTGTATTATATATATTGAATTATATGTACAGTATTATCCACCTCATGGAAATTATGAAAACTAGTAAAGTACATAGCAAGGCTATTATATGAAATTATCTTGTTGTACCTATTATTTTATTATTCAAAATATGAAATGATCTCTATTAAAGAATTGTTGTTAGGTTGCTAAATCATATCTAACTCTTTGCAATCCCATGGTCTGCAGCACATCAAACTTTCCTGTCCTTCACTGTATCCTGGAATTTGTGCAAGTTCATGTCCATTGAGTTTATGATGGCATCCAACCATCTCATCCTCTGGTTCCCCCTTCTCCTGCCCTCAGTCTTTCCTAGCATCAGGGTCTTTTCCAATGAGTTGGATATTCGCATCAGGTAGCCAAAGTATTGGAGCTTCAGCTTCAGCATCAATCCTACCAATGAATATTTAGGGTTGATTTTCTTCAGATGTTCAAGCTGGATTTAGAAAAGGCAGAGGAACCAGAGATCAAATTGCCAACATCCGCTGGATCATTGAAAAAGCAAGAGAGTTCCAGAAAAACATCTATTTCTGCTTTATTGACTATGCCAAAGCCTTTGACTGTGT
>NW_011495072.1:5627214-5627993 GCF_000754665.1 Bison bison bison | reverse complement strand
AAGAAATGGGAATACCAGACCACCTTACCTGCCTCCTGAGAAATCTGTATGCAGGTCAAGGAGCAACAGTTAGAACTGGACATGGAACAATAGACTGCTTCCAAATTGGGAAAGGAGTACGTCAAGGCTGTATATTGTCATCCTGCTTATTTAACTTATATGCAGAGTACATCATGCAAAATGCCAGGCTGGATGAAGTACAAGCTGGAATCAAGATTGCTGGGAGAAATATCAATAACCTCAGATATGCAGATGACACCACCCTTATGGCAGAAAGTGAAGAAGAACTAAAAAGCCTCTTGATGAAAGTGAAAGAGGAGATTGAAAAAGCTGGCTTAAAACTCAACATTCAGAAAACCAAGATCATGGCATCCAGTTCCATCACTTCATGGCAAATAGATGGGGAGACAGTGGAAACAGTGGCTGACTTTATTTTTGGGGGCTCCAAAATCACTGCAGGTGGTGGTTGCAGCCATGAAATTAAAAGATGCTTGCTCCTTGGAAGAAAAGCTATGACAAACCTAGACAGTGTATTAAAAAGCAGAGACATTACTTTGCCAGCAAAAGTCCATCTAGTCAAAGCTATGGTTTTTCCAGTAGTCATGTATGGATGTGAGAGTTGGACTATAAAGAAAGCTGAGCACCAGAGAATTGATGCTTTTGAACTGTGGTGTTGGAGAAGACTCTTGAGAGTCCCTTGGACTGCAAGGAGATCCAACCAGTCCATCCTAAAGGAAATCAGTCCTGAATATTCATTGGAAGGACTGATGCTGAAGCTG
>NW_011495072.1:5602452-5627114 GCF_000754665.1 Bison bison bison | reverse complement strand
AACTCCAATACTTTGGCCACCTGATGTGAAGAACTGACTCATTGGAAAAGACCCAGATGCTGGGAAAGATTGAGGGCAGGAGGAGAAGGGGACAACAGAGGATGAGACGGTTGGATAGCATCACTGATTCAAAGGACATGAATTTGAGCAAACTCCAGGAGTTGTGATGGACAGGGAAGCCTGGGTGCTGCAATTCATGGGGTCGCAAAGAGTCGGACATGACTGAGCAACTGAACTGAACTGAACTTTCTTTCAGATTAATTGGTTTGATCTCCTTGTAGTCCAAGGAACTCTGAAGAGTCTTCTCCAGTTCGAAAGCATCAGTTCTTTGGTGCTCAGCCTTTTTTATGGTTCAATTCCACATCCATACATGACTACTGGAAAAGCCATAATTTTGACTAGATGGACCTTTGTTGGCAAAGTGATGTCTCTGCTTTTTAATACGCTATCTAGGCTTGTCATAGCTTTCCTTCTAATGAGCAAGTGTCTTTCAATTTAATGGCTGCAGTCACCATCGGCAGTGCTTTGGAGCCCAAGAAAATTAAATCTGTCACTGCTTCCATTTTTTCCCCTTCTATTTGCCATGAAGTGACAGGACTGAAGTTAAAACGCTTGTTTGTAACTGTTAAAGCTTCAATACTTTGGCCACTTGATGCAAAGAGCTGACTCATTGGAAAAGACCCTGATGCCAGAAAGATTGAGGGCAGGAGGAGAAGGGGGTGACAGAGGATGAGATGGTTGGATGGCATCACTTATTCAATGAACATGAGTTTGAGCAAACTCCAGGAGATAGTGAAGGACAGGGAAGCCTGGCATGTTGCAGCCCATGGGCTCCCAGAGTCAGACATGACTTAGCCACTGAATAACAAAAAACAACAACTCCATAAACATTGAGGAGAAAGCTTTTTTCCTTTTTTTCCCCTTTAACTGAGTGAGCTCCAAGTTGAGTCAAATTCAGCCCTGTAAATGAAATTGTCTAGAGAATCACTAAATGAGTGAAAGTGAAGTTGCTCAGTCGTGCCCGACTCTTTGCGACTCCATGGACTGTAGCCTACCAGGCTCCTCCGTCCTTGGGATTCTCCAGGCAAGAGTACTGGAGTGGGTTGCCGTTTCCTTCTCCAGGAGATCTTCCCAACCCAGGGATCGAACCCGGGTCTCCAGCATTGCAGGCAGATGCTTTACCATCTGAGCCACTAGACAGGTCAAATATTGACAACTTTTTTAGCATAAAATTTTGAAAGAGCTCCCAAGTGTGTTTTGCTCTGTTCATTGGCTGCCAGGCTGGACCAGGAATGTACTTTTTAAGAGAGCAGGGGATGAGATGAGGAAGAGTTCAGGCACTGCTAGTTTTGCTCTTCTTACAGAGGTTCAGCCATTTAAAAAAAAGAAACAACTCTTTAGGTTGTGGCAAACTTTTTGTTAATTTCCACAGTTATAAACAAATTGATTTTGACCACTTTTACTGGCATTTTTATTGCTTTGTGGAAGAGCAAATTTTTCGAGTTTTACTCTGCCATTCTTGCTGATATCAGTGACCTTACTTTTTAAAGACAATTTTTAAAAATTATAAAACTTACATATTACAGGATAATATGGAATACTAAACATTGACTAATGGAATTACTTTATCAACAAAACATGAGCAAACTTGCTTTCTTATAAATCAGGATTTTTATGTAGTAATAAAAGCTCTCAGTTCTTTGTTCTTAATCATTGTTCGAAATGTTAAAGTCTCTCTTAAGGTTGTTGGCTACTGAAGCTGGAGTGTCTCTCCCATCCTTCCTTTCTCTTCTCCCTCCCTCTCCCCCATTATTTTATTAAAAACTTCTGAATTAAATTCTTATCCAAAATTTCTACTTCATACACATGCCAATAATAATGGAGAGTTACTATTGATTGTTAAAGACTCAACCTGCCTTTATTAACAATATATGTTTTATTTGATGGGATAATGTTTTGTTTTTTTTTTATTTTGGATAGGCATATACTGTGAAAACACCAACAAAACTAAAAATTCAGCAAAGAGGAAACAAGAATGTACCCATTGAAGAAAGTAATAGTAAAAAGAGAAAAATGGTCTTTGAGTTTGATGTTAATTCGGATAGTTCAGAAACTACCGATCTTTTGGTAAAATTATTACAAATAATCAGCATTTATTGTTTACATTATTATATTTCTATATTATTTCTCAATATGTGTATAATATATGTGCATAGTATCTATTACTGCAATACTGAAAAGAAGTGAAAATCTATAATATAGGACTCTCTGCTTTTGCAGCATTTTAAAATTTAGGGTTAGAAAAATCTTTATCAACTTCAGAAAACAGGACATTTTGAAATCCTTGATATGACATAGTTGGTATTTGAGATGACTAATTCTCTTGTTTTCCAGAAGAGTGTTATTTTCTTTGCCTTTTTCTTTTTGAGGCCCACTGAATACCTTTAATCTTGCTGCAGCCAAATTTGTTGTTCAGGACTTCTCTTGATTTTGCCTATTATAAATGTTTTCTTTAATTTTATACCACTTATTGATTGAAAACAATAACATTTCTATGATTCTTAAAGAGTTAATGTGTTAAAAATGGCATGTTAAGGAGGATAGTTCCTCTGGCAGTTTGTATGACCAGTTACTCCCTACTTCATACATATCATTATTTTCTAAAGGTATAATAATAATCTATTAAGAATAATTAAACATACTCATTTAGTTTAAAACCAGATTAACCTCATTATACAAAATGGAGCAATTTACCAAAGATTCTTAATTAAAAAATTGTAATTAAAGCCATTTGTTTTATTATTGCAACTCATAACTATGAGAGTCTTCAAGCTTTTATACTGCTTTGAGACTTCTGCTTTCATTTGTTCTAGAATAATAAATAGCTGTAATCTTAAAATTGTAATTATTTAAGTTAATTTAAAGAAAATTTCTACTCTAGTATCTCTTTGTTTTATAGATAATAATTAAGACTGTGAACCAGGCACTACTGTAAAAACTTTACACAGAATACTTCAGTTATTTCTTAAAACAATCTAACACTCTAGAAGTAGAGACAGAGTTCTTATTCTCATTTTACAGATGAGGAAACTGAGTCACACTGGTACTTTTCCAATATCACATAATTAGAAAGTCATGGAGCCAAAATTTGAACACCAACTATCCAACTCCATGGCCTATGTATGTCATTGTACACAGTAATTTCCAGGTAAAACTGAAGTCAAGATATTTAAAAAAGTGATGAGAATTAGTAGAAAGAGCATGAGCTCTGGAATTAGAGATACTAGGTCTAGAATTCATACTGTTTTTCTCTGAATTTAGGCTAGTTTCTTAACTTATCTGAGATTTGGAATAACTCATGATTTCATGTCATTTTTAAAAGTAGCATCACAACTTTGTAACACCATGAACACTACAGTATTTTATTTATACTATTACAGTTTAAATTATCTAAGAAGACATTTCACAATAGGCTTTATCAGTTATAATTATCACATGAAATTAAAGGTCTTTGATAAAGTCAAATACATGGGAAATTATAAAAGCTGAAATGATTGTAATTTTGGTTTCTAACTTTACTTTTTATTTTCTACATAACTTAAAAGCTAATGCTTAATTTATCTATATTGCTGGGCACACAATATATGAAGATATAATTGTGACATCAGTAACAGAAGGAAAATGGAGCTGTTTGTGTAGGCTATTGAAGTTAGTATAAATTCAAATTAGGTTACTATAATGTTTGGTTGTTATATGTAATCCCTATGGTAACCACAAAAGCATAGAATATACACAAAAGGAAATGGGAAGGAAATCAAAACATTTTGCTACCAAAAATTTTACCTAGACAGAAAAGGTAATAATAGAGGAAATGAGTGACCAAAACCGAATCAAAACAAAACAAAACATCTATAAAGCATATAGGAAATGAATATCAAAGATTCATGGGGTTGCAAAGAGCTGAGCGACTGAACTGAACTGAGTCTCTCTTTATCAGTAATTACTTACATATGAGTAATTTACAATGTATATTTGGAGGATTATATACTCCAATAAACAAAAAGAGACTCATGTTAGCTTCAAATTGTCTAAATGTGAAAGGATGGAAAAAGATATGCAAATAGTAACCAAAAAAGAGGTGGGTTGGTTTTACCAATATCTGACAAAATAGATTTTAAATCAAAAAGTACAAGAAACAAAGACATTATATGTAAATAAGAGGTTCAGTATAGCAAGAAGTTATGACAGTTTTAATCATTTATACACCTAATAACATACCCTTAAAATATATGAAGCAAAGCTTTATAGAATTGAAGAAATGGACAGTTATACATTAATAGTTGGATACTTCAATACCTCTCCTTCAATAATGGGTAAAACAACTAGACAGAAGATAAATAAGGAAATAAGATTGGAACAACACACACCAAATAGATTTAATAGACACATATAGAACATTCAGTTCAACAAAAGAATACACATTCTTCCCAACTGTACATGGATATTCTCCAGGATAGACCATATAGGTCCCAAAACAAATCTCAGTAGATTTAAAAAACTAGGCATCATATATAAATTATCTTCTCTGAATACAAAGAGATGAAGTTAGAGATCAGAAAGAGAAGGAAAACTAGAAAATTCACAAATTTGTGAGAATTAATACACTTATAACCAATGGATCAGAGAAGAAAACACAAGGGGAATTTAACTTAGAGATGAATGAAAGTGAAAACACAATACACCAAAACTTACGTGAGACAGAAAAACCAGCGCTCTAAGGGAAATGTATAGCTCTAAATTCCTACACTGAAAAAGAAAAAAAATCAATAAACTAACTTTTTACCTTAAAGAACTAGAAAAAGAAGATCAGATTAAACCCAAAGGTGACAGAGGAGAGAAATAATAAGATAAGAATGGAGATAAACAAATTAGGGAAAAGAAAACAGAGAAAATGAATGAAGTCAAAATTTATTTCTTTGAAAAGGTCAATTAAGTTGACAAATCTTAGCTTGACTGACAAAAAAATCGAGTAACTTAAGTCAGAAATATAATTGGAGATGTTATTACCAACCTTTTAGAGATAGAGTACTGTAAACAATTATATGCCAACAAATTAGATAACCTAGAAGAAATTAAAAAATGGAAAAAATACTTGTAATACACAAATTGCCTAAACCTGTTCAAGAACAGAGAAATTTTGTGACTTAGTGAATTCTGCTGAAATCTTAGAATTTATGAAAATGATTGAATATTTTCATCTATGAACCTTCTGAAATTTGTATTAAATGTGACTTTAATAAGCAGGAAAAGATATTGTGAACTGTTTGCTTCTGACTAAATTTATGTTACATGTTCATTAAGAAAATGGATTCTGGAGCCAGCCTACCTGGATTTTAATCCTGGCTCTGTCTCTTACTAGCTGTATAGTCTTGGGCAAGTTACTTAATATTTGTGTGTCTCATTTCCTCACCTTTAAAATGAGGATAATAATAGTATATATAGATCATAAAAATGTTGTAAGGATTAAAACCAGTTAAAATATGCTAAGTGCTTAAAACAGTGCCTGACATAAAGAAAGAACTAAATAACTGTTAGCTATTATTACTTGGGAAAATATTCAGAAATTGATAATTGACATCATTTTTATAGGATTATGAATGCTTATTATAAGGCCTAAGCATGTTTGAATAAAAAGGCTGGGAAAGAGTGGGGAAAGTGAAACTTAAATAGAAATCAGGAGAAAAACACTATTCATATACATCTTGTATTCTACATAACCCTTTAGATGTATGGTTAGTAGAATCAAAATCGGATTTCCTTGTCTGGCAGACTGAGTTTAGTTTGTCATTGTCTTCTTCCTTCAGGCTTTTAAATTTTCTTTCCTCTTCTTTCTCCTTCCCCACCCCCTCTTTTTTTCTTCCTCTTTATACTCTTCCATTTCATTCTCATATGTGGAATATAGACAAAAATTTTATAATATAATATTAATGGTGGCAGCCTCCAAATTATATTTTTATATTTTTCTTTAAGAGCATGGTTTCAGAGGAAGAGACACTGAGAAAACTATGCAAGGATAATAATCCACCAATTTCTCATCTTTGTGTCAGAACGCCAAAAAAGGTAGTTATTTTGGAAAGCAAATTTCAAAAGCTGGATTTAATTCTTTTTTTTTTTTTTGGGTTAAACATATTATGACTTTATTTTCTATCCAGACTCCTTCATCTCTAACGACTCCTGGATCTATGCAGAAGTCTGAAACTATGAGGAAAACGCAGGAGGACCGTTGGGCTGTAATTGCTAAGATGAATAGGAAACAAAAACTAAAGGAAGCAGAAAAGCTGTTTGTTTAATTTCAGAAAATCAGTGTGATTAAGGAGCCTATAACATAAAATTTATAGTTAAGTTTTTAATTCTTATTTTCTAAAGAGCCAAACATATTCTGAAATTAAGACTTTTGATTTGTAAATAATTTGTTTCTTTATATTTTAATGTATCAGCCTAAATGGGAAATAACCACATTGTTACTTAAAAATGTGTAATTCTGTTCAGATAATTAGATGACTGTTTTGGTTTTACCTTTTCTTGAATTGATGAAAACTATTTTGGCTAAGTTTTCGCACTTATAAAACTGTCCATTGAACACTAGGAACACGTTGTTGAGA
Organism: Bison bison bison; assembly: GCF_000754665.1. NCBI lineage: Eukaryota > Metazoa > Chordata > Mammalia > Artiodactyla > Bovidae > Bison > Bison bison. Next base: position 5,620,452 of record NW_011495072.1, on the reverse strand, counting down.
TATACTGTTTATTCTTTACTATTAAAATATTTTGGATTCACATAAATACTTCTCATTGTTTCTGTGAGGTCGCCTGAGCAGCTAATCATAACTTTGTTAGTATTATTTATTTTTCAAATCTTGAGGTCATTTTATTTGTTTCACAGTCTGAAGCAGCTTTGATTTATCTGTTGATAAAATTGACAGATGGCTTTATGCAAGAAAAAAGATTCTCCTGATACGACTTCCTAAAATACTTCATTTATTCAACATTCATTTGGCAAATATTTATTGAGTATCTGGTTCAGTGGTAAAGAATCCACCTGCAATGCAGGAGAAGCAGGAGACATGGATTTGATCCCTGGGTTGGGAAGATCCCCTGGAAGAAGAAGGTCATAAAGAATCAGACATGACTCAGCACATATGTACCACGCTAAGACTTAAGTACAGTTCTAGATACTGGGGATATAACAAAAATAAGACTTCCCTTCTTCCAGAGCTTACATTTTACAGGGAAAATATAAATAAAATATATAAACACATAGTATATTAGTTAAGGATAATTGCTAAGAAGAAATAAAACAAGAGTATTAGAGAGTGTTGAAAAGACTTGAAATTTTATGTAGAGTGACCCATACTGAAATGACATTTGAAGAGCTGATAAATAGTGAAACTGTGGCTATCATGAGGATAACATTCTTGATAAAAAGAACAAAAAGTATAAAGGCCCAGAGGTGGAAATGTGCTTAGTGTATCTGGGGAAGCAGCAAGGAGGCCAGTGTGGGTAGAGGACAATGAGCAAAAGAAGGGTATAAAGTAGAAAAGGCCTGTATTTAACAGGATAGAGAATTTGGGTGGACAGATTATATAATGCTTTAGGCTATTGAAAGAACTTTGGCTTTTACTCTGAGTATGATATGACATTTCTGAGCAAAGACCATGATCTGACTTATGTTTTAAAAATAAAGCTCTTTCTGACTGTTGTATTGAGAACAGATTTTGAAAAGAGGACAGAGGAAAACTAGTTATTTTAATAATGCACATGAGAGATTGTAGTGGCTTGAACAAAGGTGAGAGCAGCAGAGGAATAAAGAAGTCAATGTCTAGATCTATTTGAAGATTAGATGTGGGATATAATAAAAAGGGCCAAGCAATACAATTTTGGACATGTTAAGTCTAAAATGCATATTAGACATCCAAATAGAAGTAGTTAAGCAGGCTTAGAGACAGATCCAGGGTAGTGATATAAATTTGGGAGTTAGCAGCATATTTAAAGCTATCAGAGTGGATGAGAATATGTACAGTTGTGAGCATGACTATACCTAGGAAAGAGAAGAGATCAAAGATGAGAAGGAACCATAAAAGGATTAGCTAGGGTAATAGTGAAGTCTAGCAAGAAGGTATTTCAAAGAAGAGTGATAAATTGTGTTAAATGCTGCTCGAAGGTAAGGTAAAATTGATTAGTGTGTCATTAATGTGGAGGTCTTTGTTAATCTGAACAATGGCAGTTTCAGGCTTCCCAGGTAGCACTAGTGGCAAAAACTCCCCTGCCAATGCAGGAAACTTAAGAGAGTCGGGTTCAGTACCTGGGTTGGGAAGATCCCCTGGAGAAGGGTATGGCAACCCACTCCAGTATTGCCTGGAAAATCCCCTGGACAGAGGAGTCTGGCGGGCTACACGTCCATAGGGTCACAAAGAATCTGACATGACTGAGCACACATGTACCACACTAAGACTTAAGCACAGTTCTAGATACTGGGAATATAACAGTGAATGAAACAGAAAAAATAAGCCTTATCTTCTAGCGCTTAAATTTGGACAAAGAGTTGGACACGACTGAAGCAACTTAGCACATGGCAGTTTCAGTGAAGTGGAATTTGACTACTTCCTTAAGCAAAGGAAGGGAAAAGGTAGAGACAGCTATCTTCATCAAAAGTAAGAAACTCAAGAAGTTATACTTGGAAGATTAATGACATGTCCACAATGTCCACTTGACATGGAAGTGAGTCAAAAGAAGATTCTTTTTAAAAAAGATATAAGAATTAATAGCAAGTTTAATTAGGGAAAGATTCAGGATGATAGGAAATGGTTATACCAAAGAGAAAGAAGATTTTTTGGTAGAATGGCCTGTAATAGGGAAAAGTGATCACATATGGTGGGAGATTAAAGTGCTTCCCTGGTGGCTCAGATGGTAAAGAATCTGCCTGCAATGCAGGAGACCCGGGTTCGCTCCCTGGGTCAGAAAGATCCCCTGGAGAAGGGAATGGCAATCCACTCCAGTATTCTTGCCTGGAGAATTTTTAATTCCATGGACAGAGGAGCCTGGCAGGCTATAGTCTGTGGGATCACAAAGAATCGGATGTGACCAAGTGACTAACACTTTAGCTAGGAGAATAGACAGAACCAACAGGATGAGATGGCTGGTTGGCATCACTGACTCTATGGACAAGAGCCTGAGTGAACTCCAGGAGTTGGTGATGGACAGGGAGTCCTGGCATGCTGCGATTCATGGGGTTGCAAAGAATCTGACGCGACTGAGGGACTGAACTGAACTGATGAGAAACAAGAGAAACATAATAACAAGAGAAAAGGAACCATGTATATCACAAGATGGTGGTGGATAGAAATTCGTAGAACTTTTGATTTTATAGCTTCAGTTTTCTTAGTGAAGTCGGAATTAAAATCACCCATTGAGAATGAAGGTTAAGGAGAAAGTGTTGTAAATTGTGAAAAGAAGAGTAGGTATGAAAGACTCATAAAGTAAGGGAGTAAATGAACTTTATAAAAACAATTGCCAGATGGACAAAATAGTCTTAAAGTTGTCTATAACAAATTTGGTGCAGTAGAATTTTAATTTCCTTATGATGGGGAAATGCTATAAATATTACAGAAATTACATTCCTCCTTCAATTTGTATAACTATACTCTGAAAACTGGTTATATAGTCTTAGGATTTCGAACTTTTGATCTAGAAACTTTAATTGAAACTATAGCCTCCTGAATAAGTATTTTCTTTGGAGGATTATTAGTCTTGATAACATGATACTCGCATTTGAAGCTACTATGTATTTTCAGATATTTTAAAATAAAACAAGATTTGTATGTTGTTAACAGTAGCTTCTCTGGCTAATCATTAACTTCTAGCTTGTCTAAAGTCCAACATAAATGTTTCTATTTAGTAAGAAGCATTTCTCCAGGCAGTTATTTAGGAACCCTGGCTCCTTCCAACATCTAGTTCTGTCATCTTCAACAACTTGCTTCTAAGGTTGTTGCCAAAGGGGAGATACCATGAAGGATTCACGTGGAAAGCTTTTAATGACCCAGATTTGAAATAGATGTACATCACTTCCACCCACATTCTACTTTCTGGAACCAAATCATATGGCCACACTTAATTTCAAGACAGACTGTGACCCATTTCTAGTTATGTCTCAGGAGATTAGGGAGAAAGGTCAGATGAAAGACTAGTCTGTCACAATTAGTTGACATTCTTTAAATTTTTAAATGTTCTTCCTTGCTATTAATTTAAAAATAAGTTGATTAGGCTCTTATGTTTTGAATGATTGCTTCTTGCTATTCTTTGAACATGCCGGGCATGCTCCTTGGAAATTTCCCCCTAACTCCAGTATTTCTCATTCCCCTCACACTGCTTTTTCCCTTCATGGCACATATGTTCTAACACACTATATACTTCACTTAGTATGTTTATTATTTATTGTCTTCACTGACTAGAATGTAAACTTTAAAAGTCAGGGATTTTTGTCTGCTTCATTTATTGATGCACCCTGAGTACTTAGAACAATGCCTGGCCCATGGTAGTTATTCAATATCTGTTGAATTGATTAAATAAAAATGTAATATATACTTAAGGAAAACTTACATATCATACTGATGATTCTTATAGTAAGTAAAACTTCAGAACCAAAATTTTTAATGCATGATTTAAAAATAAGATCATGTCAATGTATGGCAAAACCACTACAATATTGTAAAGTAATTAGCCTCCAATTAAATAAATATATTTAAAAAAAAACAAAAAAAAAGATCAAATATTAGAAAATTAGAAAATTTTCTCAAAGTATGTTGTTATAGTAAGTAGCCTATATTTTTCTTTTCTGTTCTGAGCTCTGGAGAGTTTTGACGACCAAGTCCAGAATAAAATTTAGACTGATGCTATTGTTTGTAGTTTTAGAGTAAACATCAGAGTAAGAAAATTAATATATCATTCTAAATTAAAAGATCAATATACTCATTTGTGGTAATCTCATAAAAAATATCTCACAAAAAACTTATATAAGAATTTTGACTAGTATTAGTAAACAATTGGAAAATTTATAATTATTATAAAATTTTTACAAGCAAATTATATAATGTTTAATACCTTTTTAAAAAGTGAGTGTAGTTTAGATGTTATTATAAGAAGGTTTTTGTCATAGCCCATTTTTAGGTTGGTAGGAAATTCTTCCTGCCCTTCAATCACTCTTTGAAGGAGTGATGTAATATGACTGATGAGTTTAGAAAAATTGGGCCCAAGGGACCTGGCCTTCTACTCTTTTCGGCATGAAACTTCTTGCAGGAGGTGTGTGACCTGCTCTGTGCTGAATGTTTTACAGGGCAGACTTTGCCCTGCAGATTAAAGGTCCTCTAATGAGGGGATAGATTTAATTCAGTAGAGCATTATCAAATCCCTGTATTTTGATAAATAGGCTGTATACTTTGAGAAAAAATGAGTGGAATTTGGGGGAGCCAAATAACATCCTAATACTGATGTCTGGTGTGGTGGTGGTGGTCCTGTTCTGGACAATGGCCCCATAGGAATTTTCACTTAGTGGATCATTATAGCCTTTGGTAGCCTTGCTTTTACATGAATTACTGTTTTTACAGAAATAGTTGACAGGTTATGGATCTTAAGTGAATGGTATGTAAGCTTTGAAGCAAAAATGGGTACTTTAATGTGTCTACAGGCCATATGCTCCACCAGAAGCATGGGCTGAGGGAGCCTCAGCCAAATTTGGGCTGTAAAAAGAGCATATATTAGCCATACTAAATTGAGCAAGGGTGTAGGACTCAAAGGTTAATATTTTGGATATATTTTGATAGTGAAACCAAAAAGATATGCTGTCAGTACTGACAGTTTGGTTGGAAGTAAGGATGAGGTGAAAGAAAGGAAAGGTGAAAGATTGGGTTTTGAAGTTCTGTTTTGGACCATGTAATATTTGAGGTAACTTATATGTCTAAGTGGAGATGTTAAGAGTGTCACTGGACAAATGAATCTAGAGTTTTCCAGAAGAGTCAGTATTTAGTAATCACTGGCATAAATATGCTATTTAAAGCACAGAATTGAATACACTGTCTTTACAGATAGTGAGTGTGTAGTTATAGAAGGGAAAGGAGTTAATACTGAGCCTTGGGGTTACTGGGACATGGTCAAGCAATAGTGAAGTTGCTCTAAAGACCAATAAGGGAGACGAAGTGTAAATGATGATGGAAACCTAAAGAACAAAGTGATTCAAGAAAGGATTATTCTGTGTCATATATTTCTGAGTAGTAATACTTGAAAGTATAGAATAAATAGTTGGATTGGGAATTGTCTATATGATACACAGTACCTACTCTCAGTGACTTTTGCATTAGCAAAAGTAGCAAAAATAAAAGTGTAAACAAATGAATATAAGTACAAAAGATACAGAGACATACAGGATAATTTCACGTCTTGACTTCAGAGAAGGCCTTCTGGAAGAGATGGATTTTGGACATAAATAGAAATTCTACAGGTGTCTAAGGACAAGAGGAAATCAAAGTGGAAGAAATAGCAATGTATACAATGTAATATGAATGATGAAGAGTAATTAGTATACCCAGACCATGGTCTCTTCATATAGGAGGTTGTATATTAAGTTGCAAAGCTTGGACATTTTTTTATGGAAGATGGAATAGAGGTTAAGCAAGGAAATTAAGACTTTATTCCTTAAAATATATTTTAAAATTTTACGAATGAATATAAAGTATATGGTTTCCAAGTCTATCATTTATTCTCCTACTTGAAAAAGATTTTTGTTTTAGAAAGATCATTAGATAATGTAAATCAGTACAAGTGAGGTTACTGACGATATTAAAATAGTCTAGGTGAGAGATAGGAATATTTCTTAGACTGAAAATTTAAGTTACAGACTTTTAGATTAGATCTAATACCTTTCCTAAGAAAAATATCCTAACTTGATTACTTAAGCAGTAATAAAATATCTCATTTCAAGTAAATGTAAATTAATGATGTAAAAGAGGAAGCTGCTTTGGTTGATATAAAGGTTAAAAATAAATTATTCATAGTTCAGGCAACCTGAATTCAGTGTAATTAATAGTCAACAAGCTGTAGTAGTACATCAAGAACTTTAATCAGTAGCAGGTAACTGTGGGTTAGAAATAGGAAATGACAAATAGAGATAAGATTTATTATTTAAGTTATAAAATCAGAGTTTAGAGCTGGGGGGAAGTGAAAACTTCATTTAATTTCAACAGATCAGTGTTTTGAGGCCTATAAAAACAGTCAAAATTATAAGGAAAAGATAAAAATGACTTAGTTTCTATATTCATATGTATAACCTACTGCTGCTGCTAAGTCACTTCAGTCATGTCCGACTCTGTGACCCACCAGGTCACACTCTGTGTGACGGCAGCCCACCAGGCTCCCCCATCCCTGGGATCCTCTAGGCAAGAGTACTAGAATGCGGTGCCATGGCCTTCTCAGTGCCTAAACATAATCATACAAATTCTTAGTGCCTCATTTTATCCTTCTGCTTTGTTTCCCCCCATCTTTCTTCCTCTGTATATGGCAGGGTTCCCCACTAATTTATAAAAATGAGATAATGTGTACTTTTCAGAGTTTTGCTTTACTCAATTCATTATCTCATGGAAATATCTCCAAAACATGATATAGTTCCAATTCATTCTTTTAAATTGCTGAGTAATATTTCATGGTAGAACCATAATTCAGCTGTTTACTCAAGTATGATAGAGATTTATGATCAGGTATATCCAGTTATTATCTCTTGCCAGGCACATGAGAAAATTATACTTTCCCTCTCACTTTGTTAAGGCTTTACGATAAGTTCTGGACAGTCAATTTTAGGTAGAAGTGATATGCGTTCATTACTTTTGTGCCAGAGTATTTGGTTAATAACACGAGACCCTCTGTTACATTCTTCCTCCTGCTGCAGCAACTTGTGATGTTACAAATGACGAAACCTCTGTCATCCTAGGTCTGTGAGTGAAAATTACATGGAATCAGGTTTTTTGATTAGCCCATCATGGTCATGTAATATGAATAAGAAATAAGACTTTGTGGTGTTAAGCTCTTGTGAGTTTAGGGATGTTATTATTGGCAAAACTTATTCTATCTTAACTGATATAATGGGATTTCTCTTTGTTTCCAGTTTTATGTACTATGAACATTTCTATAGGATAAATTATTAGTTTGGAGTTCATGGGCCTGTGGGGATATATATTTAAAATTTTAATAGATGTTGCTGGACTTCCCTGGTAGTCCAGTGGCTGAGACTGTATGCTTCCACTGCAGAGAGCACAGGTTCCATCCATGGGCAGAGAACTAATAAGATCCCATATGCTGTGCAGTGCAGCCAAAAAAAAACCCCCAAAACCAAAAAACCAGTGATAAAACTATGGTGCAGATCATCTAATTATTCTAATAATTTTCAAATTAATTTTAATTTAAAAATTATTGCTGTGTTATTTGCTTGATGAGGCTGTCTGTAGTTAAAAGAAGCCTGTGTCTGAACTATGATTTTTCAAAGGATAATGCATCAATTTTTTTTCAGTGACTTTTCCAGTAAATTGAGAGTCATTAAATGATGTAGTCTCAAAGAGTAGAGAATTTCTTTGTCAACAATATTGTTCATAGTCAACAATATTGTTCCAGTAGTCATGAATGGATGTGAAAATTGGACCATAAAGAAAGCTGAGTGCCAAAGAATTGATGTTTTTGAACTGTGGTGTTGGAGAAGACTCTTGAGAGTCTCTTGGACTGCAAAGAGATCAATCCAGTCAATTCTGAAAGAAATCAGTCCTGAATATTCATTGGAAGGACTGATGCTGAAGCTGAAGCTCCAATACTTTGGCCACCTGATGTGAAGGGCCGACTCATTTGAAAAGACCCTCATGCTAGAAAAGATTGAAGGCAGGAGAAGGGGACAACAGAGGATGAGATGGTTAGATGGTATCACCAACTCAATGACATGAGTTTGAGCAAGCTCTGGGAGACGGTGAAGGACAGGGAAGCCTGGCATACTGCAGTCCATGGGGCTGCAAACAGCTGGACACGACTGAGCGACTGAATGACAACAAATTGTTCATAGTGCCAAATCCTCTCTCAACTTATACCAGATTAACAACTATTACATTTAAGGTTTTCTAGCTCTTATAATAATATCTGAGATTTTTGTACATTCTGTTTATCACCTAGATAGCAAATATGAATGCTCAGTCATGTCCAACTCTTTGTGACCCTTTGGACTAACCCACCAGGTTCCCTGTCCATGGGATTTTTCAGTCAAAAATAATGAAGTGAGTTGCCATTTTCTCCTCCAGGAGAACTTCCTGACCCAGGGATTGAACCTGTGTCTCCTGCATTGCAAGTAGATTCTTTATTGCTGAGCCATCAGGGCTTCTCTAAATAGCAAATATAGTTTATTGAATTATCATGTTTAATTAAGTCAAAACTACTTCAACCACAGGGGATATGATGTGTATGTGAAAAGTATGGGGTTTGTTTGGCTGACTCAGTTTGGAGTCCTAACTCTGCCTTTCAAGTTCAGAATAATCTCTCTGTGGCTCAGCTTTCTGGTCTGTAAAATGGTGATAATTATAAATAGAGAAAATGAGTTAACAGACATTTTGAAAGGTGTCTAGCACAAAGCAAGTGCTAATAATTATTATCTCTAATTTTTGTTAATGAAATCAATGTTATGAATGCCCATGACAGGGGGGCCTTCACTAGGTTTTAGTGAATTTGGTTCACTGCATGAAGGCGAAAATTCAACAGGGACAATGAAAAAGGAGGACTTGTACTTTAGATGTTCCCTAGCTCTAGACTGGCCCTGTGAACTCACTCTATCCTCAGAAGCCTCCTTCCTAGCCTGGGAGTACTTGATATATCAGGAAAACCTATATTGCCAAGCTGGTGCCTGTGGTAGCTATTATTATTGTTGTTGTTCTTTAGTCACTAAGTCATGTCCAACTCGTTGTGACCCCATGGACTGTAGCCCACCAGGCTCCTCTGTCCTTGGGATTTCTCATGCAAGAATACTGGAGTGGGTTGCCATTTCCTTCTCCAGGGGATCTTTCCAACCCAGGGATTGAACCCGTGTCTCCTGCATTAGACAGGCATTGGCAGATGGATTCTTTACCACTGAGGCACCAGGGAAGCCAGCCATTATTATTACCCACCTGCTTATTCCAGTTCCTTTAAAAACAGAAGTTAACCTGGAGGCTGTAGTTCCTACAAATGAGCATGTTAGGGCCACCCAAGGCAGCTTTGGTCAGTAAGTGGTGACCAGAGTCTAATTATGAAAGACCAGGTTGGATTGGAACAGTGGTATTTTGGTGCCAGCTCTGCTGATTCAGGTATTATTTGCCTTATTAAGAGCTGCATTTGCTTTGGAGGACTCATGGAATGGTTTGTGGTACATGGGAGTCAAAGCAGGCTAACTGGCAGACCAGCAAGTAGATGAACCTGAAGATGTCCCCCTACTAGTAACCCAGAAAGAGAGCGTAACATAGTCTGTATGTAACATAGTCTGACCCTCCAGACACCCTGTGGCAGAAGGAAGGTAAGGATGCCAAGGGAGGTGGAAATTTTTGTCTAATGAACTTGATTCCTGTGACCTTGATAAATCTGCTTACTAGTTCTCATAGCATTTTTGTATATTCCTTACAAAAATCCTTATATTTTCTGCATAGATGGTCAATGTCATCTGTGGATAAAGACATTTTTACTTTTTCAACCTCTATGTTTTTTTTTCTTTTTATTTTATTATTACACAGGCTAGTATTTTTAGTACTACATTGTATACTCCCATAGTGAGAGAGGACATCCTTGCCTTTTCCCCAGTTGTTTCACCTTAAGTATGATACTGTGGTGTTGGAGAAGACTCTTGAGAGTCCCTAGGACTGCAAGGAGATCCAACCAGTCCATCCTAAAGGAGATAAGTCCTAGGTGTTCATTGGAAGGACTGATGTTGAAGCTGAAACTCCAATACTTTGGCCACCTGACGCGAAGAGCTGACTCATTTGAAAAGACCCTGATGCTGGGAAAGATTGAGGGCAGGAGGAGAAGGGGACAACAGAGGATGAGATGGTTGGATGGCATCACTGACTCGATGGACATGGGTTTGGGTGGACTCCCAGAGTTGGTGATGGACAGGGAGGCCTGGCATGCTGCGGTTCATGGGGTCACAAAGAGTCAGACACAACTGAGCGACTGAACTGAACTGATGATGTTATTAATAGATATCTTTTAGCATGTTGAAGAATTTCATTATATTACTAGTTTGCTGAAAATTTTTATCATGAATGAATGAATGATGAATTTTCTCAAGACTTTTTCTGAATATTTTGAGATTAATAATATATTTTGTTTTTAGTCCCTTGACATGGTGAGTTACATTAATTGACTTTTGAGTGTTAAACCAACTTTGTATTCCTGGTATAAATCTCATTTGGTCATGACATATTATCCTTTTTTATATGTTATTGAATTTGATTTCTAAAATTCTTGTGAAGAATTTTTGGATCTTGACATTGTTAGTATTGTTTGTGTTATATTTAGATTCCACATGTAAGTTATATCATATTTTTGTCTTTTTCTAGGTCCATCTATGTTGCTGCAAATGGCAATATTTCTTTATTATAGCTGAATACACATTTCAAAATGAACAGTTCTGTGGCATTTAATATATTTACAGTGTTGTGCAAGCATTATCTTTATCTAGTTCCAAATCATTTAATTACCGTTAGTCCCCATTTTCCACTCCCCCAGCCCCTAGTAGCCACCAGTCTGCTTTCCATCTCTTTGAATTTACCTATTCTGTATATTTCAAATATGTAGAATCATGTCATATGTGATTTTTTGTGTGTCTAGCTTCTTTCACCTCAATTATTTTTTACACATGTAGTGAAGGAAGTTAACTATATTATTAGTTTATTTTCCTTAGCTACCACAGATTAATTTGCTAACAATCTTTTATTGATTTTGACAGATAACAATACTATGAACTCCTTTTAAAGAAAAAGGTCTACTAAACAAAGATGAGAGAAGTTAAAATACTTTTTGGTGAGATTCATAACATATTGTTGATTAGTTGCTGAGAAGTGGTTACACGTGTTATTGTGAGTACAGTTAATACTGCTCATATTATTCAGCCAGAGAAATAATATCTAATTACCAAGAGGTTATATAAAGTAACAAAAATATAATGAAAGATATTATACTAAGGGTTAGAGAAATAAGTTTTGATATATAGGAAAGAAAAATTGATACTAATCTGACTATATGACACTACAAATTTTATTACAGAAAACATTAGCAATTCCTATTAACATTTATAGATGACCTTAATTTTAAAAATGTTTTCAAATGGATGGAACAAGTTTGCATAAATTCATATAAATCTGACATATTAGAGGCTTTAACTGGTTACCAAAAGAGAACAGCAAATTGACGTAATTTTTATACATATTAAATCAAAATTGTCTCTTCACTTCGGAGCTCCAAGATAATAAAATGATCAATATGCCCATTAGGTCCAGCTCTACTTGCTATCAATTATCTGTATTGTTTAAGAAAAGAGCATTAAAAGGAGTTTAATAAACAGATTTTGTTTCAAATTGCAGGCTATTGTAATTTGACGCTTATAGATAACTCAGAGTTCAGATGAATAAACTGATGTTTAAAAAAGTATCTGTTGCATAGGATTTTAGAATTTTATGGAACTAGAGCATACTGCAAGGTAGAAAAGCACCTACTCTTTGAGGAGGGGAAAGTATTAGTAACTCTGATCCATATTCCAATGTCACTGCTCTGTTAAACTAATTGTGAATGGCTTTTTTTTTTCACCTTTGAAAGTGAGTTAAAATTTTAATGTAATAAAAAAGATATTAGGAAACTTGGACTTTAGCCTGGCTTTTCCTGTAACTATCTATAGAACATTGAAGCAGTTAATAACCTCTCTATGCACCAAATTATACATTCTGAGATTAGCATCTCTATGTTCACTTATGCATTCAATAAATATTTATTGAACATATCATATATACAATAGGCTGGTTTGAACTCTGAGGATACAGTGATGACCATGACAGATAAGCCCTTCCATTTATGGTGCTTATATTCTATTTGGAAAGGGAGAAACAGAGAAAAACATGTGAACAAATAATATAATATCAGAAGCTTATAAATGCTATGAAGAAAGTATGAGAGGGTAGAATAAAAAGTGATAGGGCTAGTGTGAGACAGTAAATTTGGTTGTCAAGGAAACCTTTTCTGGGGAAATAATGAGGAAGCCATTTCGAGATATGGTGAAAGAGCTCTTCATAATGAGCAAACAGCAAATGGAAAGCCCTGTTGCAAGAAAAGTTTAGAATGTTCAAAAGAGTATAGTAAAAGGAAGAGTGAAAAAGTAATACAACATGTATCCAGATAAGTAGGCACAGACTATTTCTATCTACTGGAATTTTAAAAACAGCTCTGTTGGGGGTATGACTGACATGCAATTAACTGTTAGTCGCTCAGTCATGTCTGACTCTTTGCGACCCCATGGACTGTAACCTGCCAGGTTCCTCTGTCCATAGAACTCTCTAGGCAAGGGTACTGGAGTAGGTAGCCATTCCCTTCTCCAGGGGATCTTCCTGACCCAGGAACCGAATCCATGTCTCCTGTGTCTCCTGCATTGCAGGCAGTTTTTTTCCAGCAGGTAAAGAATTGCCTGCAATGCAGGAGACACAGGAGACATGAGTTTGGTCCCTGGGTCAGGAAGATCCCTTGGAGAAGGAAATGGCAACCCATTCCAGTATTCTTGCCTGAAAAATCTCATGGACAGAGGAGCCTGGTGGGCTACAGTCCAAAGAGTTGCAAAGAGGTGGACAGGACTGAGCATGAGCAAGGTGAACATTGAAGCAATCTATAAATTATGGGCTTTCCCTGGTGGCTCAGATGGTAAAGAATCTGTCTGCAGTGCAGGAGATCCAGGTTCAATTCCTGGGTCAGAAAGATCCCCTGGAGGAGGAAATGGCAATCCACTCCAATATTCTTGCCCAGAGAATTCCATGAACAGACGAGCCTGGCGGGCTACACAGTCACAGTCCATGGGGTGGCAAAAAATCGGACAAGACTGAATGACTAACACTTAAATGACATATAATTAACTGCATGTATTAGATTTTTAGGGTGTTATAAAAAAGCATGACAATGGAATGGCTTAAACATCAAAAATTTCTTGTCTCATAGTTCTAGGGGTTAGAAGTCCAAGGTAAAATATTGGTAGGGTAGGGTCATGCCACTCCGAAGGTGCTGGGAAGGGATCTGTTCTAGGCCGATCTCCTAGTTTCTGGTAGTTCCTTGTGGCAAGGAACTTTAATCATCACATTGCATTCTCCCTGCTCCTATGTCTGTGTCCAAATTTCCCCATTTTATAAGGATACCAAATGATGTTGTTCTAGAGACCTAACCCACTTCATCTTAATTGATTTCATCTGCAATGCTCTATTTCCCAAATAAGGTCACATTCAGAGTTACTAGGGGTTGGCACTTCAGTGTATGAATTTTGGGGGTACAGAACATACTGGTGCATGTGTTTGAAGAGTACAATTTGATAGGTTTTGGCAAATGTATATCCTGTGAAATCATCATAATCAAGAAAAACATTATTACCCCTAAAAATATGTACATATTACCCCTAAAAATTTCCTGTGCCCCTTTGTCATCCCAGTCTTGTCTTTTTCCTTGTCTTTCCCCATCCCCATATAATCACTAACTGGCTTTTGCTCTAATGATTACTTTGTATTTTCTAGAATTTTATATAAACAATTATATGGCATGCACTTTTTTTGGTCTAGCTTTTTCACATAGAATAATATTTTTATTGAGGTAACAGTTTATAGCATTATATGCTTCATGTGTACAACTTTATAATTCAGCTTCTGAATAGACAACAGTGTGCTCACTACCAAGAGGCTAGTTTCTATCCATCACCATACAGTTGACTCCCTTTACCCATTTTGCCTTCTCACCAACCTTCTTTCTCCTCTGGTAGCCACCAATCTGTACTCTGTATCTATTTGTTTGTTTTTGTTTCTTTTGATTTTTAAAAATATTCCACATATGATTGGAATCATACATTATTTGTCTTTCTCCACCTGACTTATTTCACTTAGCTTAATACCCTCAAGGTACATCCATGTTGCTGCAAATGGAAAGATTTCATCTTTTTATGACTGAGTAGTTTTCCACCTTCTTTATGTATTCATCCAGTCATAGACATTTTAGGTTGTTTCCATATCTTAGCTATTCTGAATAATGCTGCCATGAACATAAGGGTGCATATATCTTTTTGAATTAGTATCTTTGTACTCTTCAGATAAATACCCAGAAGTGAAATATATGGATCATATAGTTGTATTCTTAATTTTTGAGGAATTAACCATATTGTTTTTCATAGTGGCTGTGCAAGTTTACCTTTCTACCAAGTGTATGAGGGCTCCCTTTCCTCCACATACTCTCCAAGACTTGTAATTTTTTTCTGTATTCAGTAATAGCCACTCTGATGGGTATGAGGTGCTAACTCAGTGGTTCTGATTTGCATTTACCTATTAATAAGTGATGCTGGGCATGTTTTCATGTGTCTGTTGGCCATCTGTAATATCTATCCAGGTTCTGTGCTTATATTTTAATTGGGTTGTTTGTTTTTTCGATGTTCATTTGTATGAGTTCTTTATATTTCTTGGATACTAACTCCTCATCGGATATATGATTTGCAAGTATCTTCTACCATTTGGTAAGTTGTCTTTTAGTTTTGTTGATGGTTTATTCTTTGATGTGAAGAAGCTTTTTAGTTTGATGTAGCATTGTTTATTTATTTTTGCTTTTGTTTTCCTTGTCTGAGGAGACATATCCAGAGAGATATTGCTAAGACCAATGTCAAAGAGTATACTGCCTGTGTTTTCTCCTAGAGCTTTTATAGTTTAAGGTCTTAAATCCAAGTCTTTAATCCATTTTGGATTAGTTTTTGTGTATGCTATAAGATAATGGTCCATTGAACTGTTGACATATTGCTTTTGTTACAGTGAGGCAAACAGGTTAAAGGGGTAAAACTGAATTATGGCTGTGGAATGGAGAAAAGTGTATGTTGGTTCCAAAGATTCAGTAATTATTTTTTCAGGTACTCCCTCAGCCTTTTATGCATTCAACAAATTTATGCATTCAACAAATATGTACTAGGTGCTGTAGCTAAATATTTTTAACTAAGTAAATGTTGAGTTATTATAAATTGTGGTTGTTGCTTAGTCACTAAGTCACATCCAACTCTTTTGCATCCCCTTGGACTGTAGCCTGCCAGTTTCCTATGTTCATGGGATTTTTCAGGCAAGAATACTGGAGTGGGTTGCCATTTCCTTCTCCAGGGGATCTTCCTGACCCAGGGACTGAACCTGCATTGGCAGGCAGATTCTTTACCAGAGTCACCTGGGAAGCTCTTAGTGCCAGGTTGGATCAATCACAAGGTGGATCAAGATTGTTGGGAGAAATGTCAACAAATTCACATATGCAGATGATACTACTCTAATATAGAAAGGGAAGAGGACCTAAAGAGTCTCTTGATGAGGGCAAAAGAGGAGAGTGAAAAAGCTGGCTTGAAACTCAATATTAAAAAAACTAAGACCATGGCATTCAGTCCCATCATTTAATGGCAAATAGAAGGGAAAAAAAATGGAAACAGTGAGAGACTTTATTTTCTTAGGCTTCAAAATCACTGCAGATGGTGACTGCAGCCATGAAATTAAAAGACACTTGCTCCTTGGAAGGAAAGCTACGGTAAACCTAGACCTATTAAAAAGCAGAGATATCAATTTGCCAACAAAAGTACATATAGTCAAAGCTATGGTTTTTCTAGTAGTCATGTACAGATGTGAGAGTTGAACCATAAAGAAGGCTGAGCACCAAAGAACTGATCCCTTCAAATTGTGGCATTGGAGAAGACTATAGAGTCCCATGGATTGCAAAATCAAACTGGTCAATTCTAAAGGAAATCAATCCTGAATATTCATTGAAAGGACTGATGCTGAATCTCCAATATTTGGCCACCTGATGTAAAGAGCTGACTCATTTGAAAAGACCCTGATGCTTGGAAAGATTGAAAGCAAAAGGAGAAGAGGGCAGCAGATGATGATATGGTTAGATAGCATCATTGATTCAATGGATATGAATTTGAACAAACTCTGAGAGATAATGGAGGACAGGGGAGCTTGACGTGCTGCAGTCCATGGGGTGGCAAAGAGTTGGACATGACTTAGCGACTATACCACCACCACAACAATAACAGCAACAACTATTTATTGAGCATTTATTATATGCCAGACACTGTGTTAAGTGCTTTACACAAACACTGATATTACCTTCAAACAGGCAAAGAAACAGAAGTAAAAGAGAGCTTAAGCATGCTAATGTCGTATAGCTGGTAGATGACAGAACCAGGATTTGAGCTCAATCAGTTTGAGATCTCAAAATATTTGGCCATTTACTTAAATACTATTGTTTCCCACATGTAAATTTTATTTATTGTTTTAAATTCAAAGAAAAAACAAGATATTTTGAACTATTTTAATCAGCAAGTTTTAATCAGCAAGATATATACCAGTTGTCCTGGATTGCCATAAAGTTGCCTTGGCTTTATAGATGAGCAATAATTTTATATATCTCTGAATAAGCATTTAGATAAAATTTGGGGCACTCAAATTTCCCCAAAATTTTCATTCCCAAGACTGCTGCTGCTGCTAAGTCACTTCAGTCATGTCCGACTCTGTGTGACCCCATAGATGGCAGCCCACCAGGCTCCCCCATCCCTGGGATTCTCCGGGCAAGAACACGAGTGGGTTTCCATGTCCTTCTCCAATGCATGAAAGTGAAAAGTCAAAGTGAAGTTGCTCAGTCGTGTCCGACTCTTCACAACCCCATGGACTGCAGCCAACCAGGCTCCTCCATCCATGGGATTTTCCAGGCACGAGTACTGGAGTAGGGTGCCATCACCTTCTCCCAAGACTGACATAGACTATATTAAGGGTTTTTTTTGTTTGTTTGTTTTGAATTTGTTTTTTCTCCTTCTGTGTTTATATTTTTTTTAATATTAATAAATATTAATAAAGGATGTATTTACAAGAGTAATTTTATTTTGAAATAGGAGAAAAGGAAAATTCATGCTACAATAATGTCACAGTTTCCAGAGGAAGATGTGAAGTTGTTTGTCTAAACACATTTTATTTGAGATTCAGTATGAATTTTCAATAGGTGGTTTTCAGATAAGAAAGCAGTAATTCAAATGTGATTATGTAAACAAGAGGATCAGAGAGGAATTATCCTGAAGGGTATAAAATGAACCAAGAGCTTTTAGTCTGGGTCATTACAACATCAGCTCACCAATGCAAAGTAAGGTAGGTGTCTACCCTGAGAAGGCTTTGTGAAACGAAATGTTGCTATTCCAAATTATTCTTATTTTCATCATTTTAGCAAGTTTTTAAAAATGGCAAATGGTGAGTGATAATTTGCTTTGATAAGCTCTAGGAATCCTAATTACTGCTCCAAAATTGTTCAATGGTGGGTGAAGATGAATAAACTACATATGTAAGGATAAGAAAATTTTCTACTGACTTCAAAGAAGAGGAAAAATTGGTCAATTCCCTAATGAAGGCTGATTGCTATTCATGGCCTTCCCTTACTGTTTACATTTGATTTAAATGTTTTAA
>NW_011495072.1:5588927-5602352 GCF_000754665.1 Bison bison bison | reverse complement strand
GTTTTAATCAATTGAATAATCTATGTATTAAATCCTGTCAATTACTAATGATTATTTTTGATGATAATGTACTTCTGAGAAAACTTGGAGTAAATTCAGTTTGGGGTACTTGTGGAGGTAATATACTCTGTATTATTTTAGTTGTAGTTAACCCGCCTTGGATAGTGTCCAAAGCACATATATATACCTTTTGTATACCTCTCTAGAAAAATATATTGCTTTAGCGTGGTTCCTGGATTGTTCATAGGGTGGACAATTGATTCTTTTCATAGCACAGTAGGGGATTTGGAGAGAAAAAATTTGTGAAAGAAACTAGAATAGAGAGAAATGTGCTTAGAATAAAGGTAGTAAGAACAAAAAAATGAGAGAAAATGTTGGGTAGGGGACAAAGCAAAGAGGATATCTTGGAATCAGGAAAAATGTTGCAAGTGTAGATGTAGATGATCATGGCACTGAAAAGGGCATCTCATCATTTGTGCCTGAAGTCATGCCTCTGTGCTTAGGTGCTCAATGAATCATTTATGAATACTTTTAAAGGAGGCGATTAAGTTGCAGAGGTTGAGAGTCCAGGTGACGATACAAGAGAAATTGTGGCAGGTCTTATAAGGAGGTATTAACTAACACTGATTTATATACTAAATGTTATATAGTTACACAGTCTTCTGTAGCATTCCAAGTGCTTCATGTGTATTGTTTTATTATGATTTTAGGAAGGAGTATATGGAAAAATGAAAGCACAAATTTCTTAGTTACACACAATTGCAATAAAATCTGGAAGCATAATTTTAGACCACTATTAGACCAGGGACCTGACACTAATTTATCACATAGAATCATACTCTGTATGTGCTGAAAAGTCCTTCCTTATCATCTTCTGGGTCTCAGTGTTTTTTTTTACAGCTGAAGAAATTAAGGCCCAGAAAAATTCTCTGGGTGAAGTTTTACTATTTGCAATAAAGGAGAAAGAATAATTCTTACTTTATTTACTGTTATATAGCAAAGATGATTCAGCACTTTTAATTTTTCTTTTGTTAGCTTGGAGTTTTACATTTAAAAGAGGAACTTCAGAACAATTTAGAGTGTCCATAATGGATATGAGAACAATGAGTAAAAGTTCCAAGACTGTTTTTTAAAAATTCTACAGTTTCAAAAAGGATCAGATGTACTTGTCTCTTTCTGCTTTGCAGATGGGGAAATTAGGCCAGACAGATTCAATATTTTAGTTGATTTCTCATAGACCTATGGGAGATCTTGAAATGTGTTGCTTACCTTCAGAACCGATATTCTCATCATTAGGTTAGCACATATCTATTTTATATAGATTGTATGCCTAAAAGTTAAAATACGTGAAATTAATTATTTCCTATGGCAAAAATCCAGTGGTTGGCTGGCTAAATGGGCAAGAACTGTATGATCATGGTGTGTGAGCACTTTATGTCATTTACTCAGTCAATACTTTTAAGATCCTTCAGAGGATTCTCTAAGTCTGTGGCTCTAAAATAATGGAACCAGCTCTACCATAGAGGGAGCTCACATTTGTGAAGCACTGAGAAAACCAGACTCTATGAGCAAGGAATTCTTGTAATTTTGCTCTTGTGCTTTTAACCTGTTCTTTTGCTGTACACAATTTCTGTAATTTTGTTTCTTGGTATTTCATACCAAGAATATGCAAATTTTATTTGAAAGTATTTACCAGAAAACCCTTTTTAGTGGGTGAGTTCACTTCCTTGTCCATATAGAAAAAGTCTTTGATTATTGTGGTGTCAGAGTCATAGTTTCAAGTCTCTGAGCACTTAAAACACTAACTACTTTTTGTAAACATTTGTTCTTATTTATCTTGAGTGGATATCTAGGAGTAGAATTGCTGGGTCATCAGTTAAGTATATGTGTAATTTTATAAGAAACTGTCAAACTGATTTTCAAAATATTTTTATGTATCATTTTACCATCCCACCAACAGCATATGAAGGTTCTATTTACTCAAAATCATCACCAACACGTGGTGTTATCAGTTAAACAATAGGTATTTTTCTTAATTAGTGTTCATCGTTATCTCTTTCACTAGACTGTCAGCCCTTGAGGTCAAAGACTATAACATCCATTTTATATCTCTCAGTGCCTAGTTAAAATGCTCAATGTATATTTGTCTAGTTCATCTGTAGTTCTCATTCTGCAAATAGGAGACTGGTTGGAATGGCCACTAATCTCTGGAAGCTGACATTTAAAATACCTGTTAGCTTATTGACTTGTGGTTTCATTTTTTTCTTATGAGTTAATTAAAGACAAAAATTCTTTAACTTGTTAACTGAGGCTGAGTCCATGAGATTTCAATTAATGGAAGTTTTAGTATATGCAGTTTAAAAATGCTATTGGAATATAATTGATAGATTTGAGGAAAATTTGAGAAAAATCTTGATACAGTCTTCTTGATTGAATGAAAGTGAAGGTGAAGTCACTCAGTTGTGTCCAACTCTGCGATCCCATTGACTGTAGCCTATCAGGCTCCTCCGTCCATGGGATTTTCCAGGCAAGAAAACTGCAGTGGGTTGCAATTTCCTTCTCCAGGAGATCTTCCCGACCCAGGGATTGAACCTGGGTCTCCTACATCTGAGCCACCAGGGAAGTCATTCCACCATAGTTTGGCTCCAGATTGAATAACAATGTTTAATGAATTATAATTTATTTAATAAAATAATAAAACAAGTTTGCGTTCAAAGCTATTCCATGAAGATATGTATTTTCTTTTCTGACTATGATCCTTGAGAAGGTAAAGAATCCAAATATGCCAAGCCAACTGTACGGTATTTATAAGATGAAAAAAATCTTCTTAATCTTTGAAGTGATCAACTTATATCCCAAAGTCTCAAACTTGATTATCCCCTCTCAGTGGCAAAACTGTCATAACATTATCCAGCTCATTACAATGACCAGTTGATAGTGAACACACTCTTCATCAGGGGGCTCTCATTATTTAGGGCCTGAAATCATACCTCTGTGTTTAGGTGCTCAATGAATCATTTATGAATGATTTTAAAAGAGGCAATTAAGTTGCAGAGGTTGAGAGTCCTCTGATGTCTTCCATGTAGCCAAAACTTATTTTACTTTCCTGGCTAACCTACAGTGGGCCTGTCATCCTTGATTGTGTTACTCTCATTGTGTCAACCTATATTTTTTGCCTCCATAATCTTTTTAAGATAATGAGTTCCATACAACTTCAAGTAAAATAATTTTATTTTTCCAACTCTATTTCTTTCAACTTTAAAGGAATATCCCAAGGGTTAAGAAGAGGGGTTTTTAGATTGCTGGGTTTATCCCCGTAACACCAGTGTAATTTTAATTGACCATTTTTGGACTTTCTCTAGCCTTGTCTTTCTTGACAGACATTGAGTAGAATCATACACAAGATTATTTGCATTATTTGAGCTTATACTCAAGTTTGATCATTCACTTCCTTGATTTCTTTGCCCTTTCTTATTATGACCAATTTGTTGGCCTTTTAAGCTATTGAACCAAAATTTTTAGAAAAGCACGTTTCTGGGAACGCCCTTATTGAAGCCTATTAACTCACTTCTTACAATGATAAAGGCAGGTATTTTGATTGTTTCCAATGAATGAATTATTTTGTACTTAGTTGACTACATGTCCCTGCTATTTTTCTGTTGTAGTGTTTCAGCCTCGCCATTTCACTGGATCTAAGCGGCACTTGCAAGCAGGACTTTCACTCTGTGAGCTTTGTCATGATGGGGTACATGGATCATAGCCACATCTAAGTGTGCACAGAAAGCTTATTGAGAAAATTAACTATTCAAAAACACTAATATAGGGTCTAAGACAAAGTAGGTATTCAATACATACATATATTTATACACACACAAATACACATTATAGCACTTTCCAAACGTCCCTTCTGAATGTTCTAAAGGATACATGTAATATCTTAATCTTATCTTTGATTTAGCATGACTGCTATCTTCCTGATGTCCATGATTTTTGGCCTTGCATGTGGACAAGCAATGTCTTTTTGTATTCCAACTGAGTATACGATGCATGTCGAAAGGAAAGAATGTGCTTACTGCCTAACCATCAACACCACCATCTGTGCTGGATATTGTATGACACGGGTACGTAGTGCATTTCAGTTCTTTTAGCTGAAAATTAGATAAACCTAGACCCAGTCCTTTTCTATCCAGAAAGAAAATGAGATAAACCACAACCTCATTTCCAAAATCTAATTCTTGTTGGCTCTGTAGAGGTAGAGTGCACAGGTTACAGTGTATACTCAGCACAGTGGACACAGATAACTGTTTGTAACAGCTTTTTCCAAAATTTATTTAAATGGCATATTGGTCGCATGATTTAAGATGAAAGAGAGGGAGTGTCACTTTTATCTCAGCGGGGTTTAGTGTGGATATATTAAGTTGGCATTGGGAAATGGAACTAAAGAATCCTCCTCGAGTCCTATTTATGACAAAATAATGTTAATTAATTTTTATCTGTTTCCATTACTATATATTTTCTAAAGTCCTATCGCATTATGCTCCTTTTAAATTCTTTCCTCAGGATGTCAACGGCAAGCTGTTTCTTCCCAAATATGCCCTGTCTCAGGATGTCTGTACATACAGAGACTTCATGTACAAGACTGCAGAAATACCAGGATGCCCACGCCATGTTACTCCTTATTTCTCCTACCCGGTAGCTATAAGCTGTAAGTGTGGCAAGTGTAATACTGACTATAGTGATTGTATACATGAGGCCATCAAAACAAACTACTGTACCAAACCTCAGAAGTCCTATATGGTGGGATTTTCTATCTAATTTTAATAGTAATGTAATTTGCAATTTGGTTAAATGTATTTACCTAGAATAAAACTAATAAAATATTGACATATTTCACAACACCTTGTGTACATTTGAGTACTATTTCATCCATATCCTACCCATTCATGCATTAGAGAGCTTAAGGGCTTTAGAAGAAAAGGGGAGTGAAAGAGCATTTCCAGCTCATATGAAGGATGATTTCCACATGAAAGGGCAGAGTGGTAAAATGAAGAACAGGGACATGAGTTACTAATGAAAGCCAGTCTTAAGTAGACTCTTTTAACAGAGGGCCATGAGGTTCATCTTAGCCTATTAATAGAAAATGAATATGGGAAAGCTACAGAGTAGTGTTATCAGGCCCTGAAGTAACACATGGCATCAGTGTACTGGAGACACCTACTTCCAAAGGCTGAAACAAGACTGGAGCAAGGGGAAGAGTAAGGAATATGTGAAATTTGCAATATAGTACTTTATCCTGTCATTCAAATGCACAAGATAAAACTTCACCAAAACTCAGTAAACAGTATATTCTAATCTATTTAATTACTCTGGTGGGCCTACTGACTTATGAAAGCTATACTCCAAAAGCTTAGATAAGAGGCCATGATCATTTTACATGTAGAAGTCTAAATCCTTTGTAGTCTTTCAGGTAATTTGAGACATTTTTCAGCAACTTGTGCTGTTTGGGCTTTTGATGTCATGAAAAACTAGTATAATTATGAAAGATTTTAGAAATAGTGGTAGAGTGTGAAGGGATTTCATTGAGAGGAATCATCTTAAATTCTAACCTAAACCTTCAATATGGAAACACTGTTTTCCAGTAAATTTGCTTAGTAAGTGTTTTGTTTTTCTTTTCCTTTCTTAAGTACTCTTTCATCAGAGTTTGATTTCAAGAGCTGTGTGAAGTGACAGACCTAGTCCCCTGCAGACCTGACCTCAGAAGGATGACTTATCCTGTATTTTCCATTTCTCTCTATCCAAATTTTGGATAGAGAATTTGCCACTGGGTGAAAACCATTGTCAGCAGGGTCAGTTGTCTTTGCTATATCCCACAGTCACTGGTTGCATTAACGTGGGCATCATGTAAATACCTGCAGGCTGACAGTGTCTGAGGGGATGCTAAGGCAGTGCAGATGGATTAGTACCCAAACCCATGCTCCGCCGACAAGGACACAGTAGTTGTACATTTATATGCAAAGTCAGGAATCCAAATTATTCTTACCTTAATATCTGAAGTTGATATTAGGATGAGCTCCAAATATTAATCTGGGTCTTCGGGTTCTCGTATTGCTTGATGACATGAACACTTAAAGCTGCAGGATTATAACATTCCCTCTGAATCTGTATATTGAATATAGATATTTGATTAATGAGTAAAAAGTCTAATGTTTAAACCTAACTGGTACTAATCACATAAGACTTTCACAGAATCTGAAAAATGTTTTTCAAGAACTTGAACTGTGGAAAGGCTATGAGGTTCAGAGAGAGCCCTTATAAATATTCAAGCTCAGAAGACTTTTTTTTAAATTAATTACTTTATTTTAATTGGAGGCTAATTACTTTACAATATTGTAGTGGTTTTTGCCATACATTGAGATGAATCAACCACGGGCGCACATGTGTTCCCCATCCAGAACCCCCCTCCTCACTCCCTCCCCATCCCATCCCCCAGGGTCATCCCAGTGCACCAGCCCTGAGCACCCTGTCTCATACATCAAACCTGGACCAGCAATCCACTTCACATATGATAATATACACATTTCAACGCTACCCTCTCAAATCATCCCACCCTTGCCTTCTCCCACAGAGTCCAAAAGACTGTTCTTTACATCTGTGTCTCTTTTGTTGTCTTGCATATAGGGTCATCACTACCATCTTTCTAAATTTCATATATATGCATTAGTATACTATATTGGTGTTTTTCTTTCTGACTTACTTCACTCTGTATAATAGGCTCCAGTTTCATCCACTTCATTAGAACTGATTCAAATGCATTCTTTTTAATGGCTGAGTAATTCTCCATTGTGTATATGTACCACAGCTTTCTTATCCATTTGCCTGCCAATGGACGTCTATGTTGCTTCCATGTCCTGGCTATTGTAAACAGTGCTGCGGTGAACATTGGGGTACACGTGTCTCTTTCAATTCTGGTTTCCTCAGTGTGTATGCCCAGCAGTGGAATTGCTGGGTAGTATGGCAGTTCTATTTCCAGTTTTTTAAGGAATCGCCACACTGTTCTCCCTAGTGGCTGTACTAGTTTGCATTCCCACTGACAGTGTAAGAGGGTTTCTTTTTCTCTACACCCTTTCCAACATTTATTGTTTGTAGACTTTTTGATAGCAGCCATTTTGACTTGCATGAGATGGTACCTCATAGTGGTTTTGATTTGCATTTCACTGATAATGAGTGATGTTGAGCAGTTTTCATGTGTTTGTTAGCCATCTGTATGTCTTATTTGGAGAAATGTCTGTTTAATTCTTTGGCCCATTTTTTGTTTGGGTCGTTTGTTTTTCTGGAATTGAGCTGCAGGAGTTGCTTGTATATTTTTGAGATGAATTCTTTGTCAGTTGCTTCATTTGCTATTATTTTCTCCCATTCTGAAGGCTGTCTTTTCACCTTGCTTATAGTTTCCTTTGTTGTGTAAAAGCTTTTAAGTTTAATTAGGTCCCATTTGTTTATTTTTGCTTTTATTTCCATTACTCTGAGAGGTGGGTCATAGAGGATCCTGCTGTGATTTATGTCAGAGAGTGTTTTGCCTATGTTTTCCTCTAGGAGTTTTATAGTTTCTGATCTTACGTTTAGATCTTTAATCCATTTTGAGTTTATTTTTGTCTATGGTGTTAGTGTTCTAGTTTCATTCTTTTACAAGTGGTTGACCAGTTTTCCCAGAACCACTTTTTAAAGAGATTGTCTTTTCTCCATTGTATATTCTTGCCTCCTTTGTCAAAGATAAGGTGTCCATAGGTGCATGGATTTATCTCTAGGCTTTCTATTTTGTTCCGTTGATCTATATTTCTGTCTTTGTGCCAGTACCATACTGTCTTGATGACTGTGGCTTTGTAGTAGAGCCTGAAGTCAGGCAGGTTGATTCCCCCAGTTCCATTCTTCTTTCTCAAGATAACTTTGGCTATTCGACGCTTTTTGTATTTCCATACAAATTGTGTAATTATTTGTTCTAGTTCTCTGAAAAATACTGTTGGTAGCTTGATAGGGATTGCATTGAATCTATGATTGCTTTGGGTAGTATACTCATTTTCATTATATTGATTTTTCCAATCCATGAACATGGTATATTTCTCCATCTATTTGTGTCATCTTTGATTTCTTTCATCAGTGTTTTATAGTTTTCTATATATAGGTCTTTTGCTTCTTTAGGTAAATTTATTCCTAAGTATTTTATTCTTTTCATTGCAATGGTGAATGGAATTGTTTCCTTAATTTCTCTTTCTGATTTCTATATTGTTAGTGTATAGGAATGCAAAGGATTTCTGTGTGTTAATTTTATATCCTGCAACTTTACTATATTCATTGATTAGCTC
The DNA here is from genome assembly GCF_000754665.1 of Bison bison bison. Classification (NCBI taxonomy): domain Eukaryota; kingdom Metazoa; phylum Chordata; class Mammalia; order Artiodactyla; family Bovidae; genus Bison; species Bison bison. The sequence continues at coordinate 5,593,995 of NW_011495072.1, read as the reverse complement.
TAGTAATTTTCTGGTGGAGTCTTTAGGGTTTTCTATGTAGAGGATCATGTCATCTGCAAACAGTGAGAGTTTTACTTCTTCAGAAGACATTTGTCATGTGGGCTTTCTCCTTCATTAAGGAGGCTAGGCCTGGACATGGGTATAGTGGCCTGTACCACCATGGAATCTTACAGTGGGTGCATCAGAGACAACTTGTTTCCTTCCACTGAAGGCAATCCATTTGGGTTAGACACATATATGTTGTATTAAACTACTTTTGAAAATGGAGTTGTCCAAGCAAAGAATCCTTGAAAAGAGCTTTGGAATTGGCATGACCCACAATTTACCTCAACTGGATCCATAAACTTGAGTATATGGAAATGCTGTTTTGGAAAGTATTAGTATTCTTTGGGTTTAGAAGTGAGACAATAAATAGAGAACTTAGAACAAATAAGAAATAAATAACAAATGAGCATAAATGAGAAACTGAAGAATAATTGCTTGTGTGAGAAGAGAAAGATGGAAATTTGGGAACATGTTCTGAATTGGTCTCTAATTCAATCTCAAGTTTGAAGGAGTCAGTTTTTGGCAGAGGATATTTGAGATTCAATTCCTTAAAAAGAGTCCCTCTTGTTTCTCATTTGACTTTGCAATATAAAGAGTTCTTTAATAACCTAATGGATTTGGAATCAGTGCAATAATCTTTGCATTTCTAATGGCCAAACTCTTTAGAAGTAAGTGAATGTACCAAGATGATATATTGTCAGGTAATAGTGTGATGATTCCTGATATAAGGAAATTCAAGTAATACAAGTTCTCTTTTAGAGGAAATGTACCTCAACATAATAAATGTCATATATACAAGCCCATAGAAAACATCATACCAATGAAAACGTTTTCTCTAAGATGAAGAACAAGACAAGAATATTCACTCTCACCATAGTATTGGAAGTCCTAGCCAGAGCAAGTAGGCAAGAAAAAGATAAAAGATGTCCAAATTGGAAATGAAAATGGTCACTGCATGACACTATATATAGAAAACCCTAAAGACTTCTGAAACATGTATAATATCATGTATTAAATGAGTTGCCAGTCCAGGTTTGATGCACGATACTGGATGCTTGGGGCTGGTGCACTGGGACGACCCAGAGGGATGGTATGGGGAGGGAGGCGGGAGGAGGGTTCAGGATGGGGAACACATGTATACCTGTGGTAGATTCATTTTGATATTTGGCAAAACTAATACAATATTGTAAAATTTAAAAATAAAATTAAAAAAAAAGATTTCATCAAAAAACTGTGAGAACTAATAAATGAATTCAGTAAAATTTCAGGATACAAAATCATGCATAGAAATTGGTTGCATTTCTATACATTAGTAATAAAGTAACAGAGAAATTAATAAAACCATCCTATTTACAATTGCATCAAAAATAATAAAATACCCAGGAGGTAAAAGTCCAGTACACTGCAAACTATAGGACATTGATTAAAGAAACTGAAGAAGACCCAAATAAATGGGAAGATATTCTGTGCTCATGGACTAGAAGAATTAATGTTGTTAAAGTAAATTTCCATACTACCCAAAATGATCTACATAATTCAATTCAATCTTTATCAAAATTCCAATGCTAGTTTTTACAAAACTAGAACAAACAATTCTAAAATTTGTATGGAACCACAAGAGACCTCAAATAAACAAAGCAAATTTGAGAAAGAAGAACAAAGCTGGAGCATCATCCTCCCTGATTTCAAACTATATTGCAAATCTATAGTTATCAAGACAGTATGGTATTGGCATTAAAAAAGACAATCAATTGAACAGAATAGAGCACCTAGAATAAAACCATGCATATATGGTCAATTAATATACAACAAAGAAGCCAAAATTATACAATGTGGAAAGAATAGTCTCTTTAATAAATGGTGTTGAGAAAACCGGACATCAATCTGCAAAAGAATGAAACTGAACTACTTTGTTACAGCATATACAAAAATCAACTTAAAATGAATGAAAGACTTAAAGGTAAGACCCGATTCCATAAGACTCATAAAAGAGAATGTAGGCAGTATGCTCTTTGATGTTGGCTTTAGCAATATTTTTTCAATCTGTCTCATCAGACAATGGAAACAAAAGCAAAAATGAACTACATAAAACTAAAAATCTTCTGCACAGCAAAGGAAACTATCAACAAGATAGAAAGACAACCTACTAAATAGGAGAAGGTATTTGCAAACAATATATCCCAAGGGGTTAATATCCCAAATAAACAAAGACTCATATAACTCAACATCAAAAAGATACATAAGCAATCTGATTAAAAAATGAGCAGAGGACCTGAATAGACAGTTTTTCCAAAAAATACATACAGATGGCCAACAGATACATGAAAAAATGTACAGTGTCACTAGTCTTTGGGAAATGCAAATAAAAACCACAATGAGATAGCATCTAACACCCGTTAAATGGCTATTATCAAAAAGAAAACAAATAGCAAGGAGAAAAGGAAACCCTTGTACACTGTTGGTGGGTTATAAATTGGAGCCACCATGGAAGACTGTATGGAGTTTCCATTAAAAAATTGAAAATAGAGCTACCATATGATCCAACAATTCCACATTTGGATATTTATCTAAAGAAAATGAAAACACTAACTGGAAAAGATATATGCACCTCTATGTTCATTCCTGCACTATTTATAATAGTCAAGATTGTAGCATCGTTGAAAACAACTAAGTGGCCATGGATGGATAAAGTTTTAGTAGATGTATATAATAGACCACTGCTCAGCAGAGAAGGAAATCTTCCCATTTTTGACAACATGGATGGACCCTGAATGTACTACAAGTGAAAAATTCTGATGGAGAAAGACAAATACCATTTGATTTCACTTATATGTAGCAAAAACCCCCAAATAAGCCCAGAGAAAAAGATAACAGGTGGTTGCCAGAAGAGGAGGGTGGGGGTGGGGTGGGTAGATGAAATAGATGAAGGGAGTCAAAAGGTACAAACTGCCAGTTATAAAATAAACAAGTCATAGGGGTGTACAGCATGGTGACTGTAGTTAGTAATAGTGTTGCACAGTTGAAAGTTACTGAGAGTAAATCTTAAAAATTCTCATCACTAGAAAAAAATTCTTTAACAATTTATGATGACAGATATTACCTAGACTTATTGTGGTGATCATTTTGAAATATTTACAGGTATTGAATCATTAATTCATATACCTGAAAGTAATATATGTCAATTATACCTCAATTTTTTAAAAGTTTATTTTTTTCTGTATGAGATTGCCTCCTTTACTGAGCAGCAAGTCTGAGTTTAAGTGCAATAAAAATTCTTTTTTTGTGTGGTATCTTTCACTCTACTTTTAATGTTAAGTATTAAGTTCTTCCCTACCCTCTCGTTTCTCCTGGCCAATTTCTATTTAGCTTTTAACACAGCTATGTCTCACTTTCTCTACTTCTATTACTTTTTACTTGACTCATTTGTATGGGTTCTTCAGGACTCAGTTTGGTGTCCTTAAAATTCAGGAAGCCTCTCTCCTCTGACCATCCTCTCCAAGGCTGAGTGGATCCACTCTGGGTTAACGATAATCATAGCACTTACCTCATGGTAATTATACTTTCCTGTTTTCCACTCTAACCTCCTTGAGGGCAGAGACTTGCTTTGTTCATATTAGCATATCAGCAGTCTCATACAGAGTTTTTTCAAGTGTACAAAATAGTAGTTCCAAAACAAAGTAAAAAAATAATTCTAATGTTAGAGTGGGTTGCAAAGAAATAGAGGAAAACAACAGAATGGAAGAGACTAGAGATCTCTTCAAGAAAATTAGAGATATCAAGGGAACATTTCATGCAAAGATGGGCTCAATAAAGGACAGAAATGGTACGTACCTAACAGAAGCAGAAGATATTAAGAAGAGGTGGCAAGAATACACAGAAGAACTGTACAAAAAAAGATCTTCCCAACCCACACCCACATGGTGTGATCACTCACACTCACCTAGAGCCAGACATCCTGGAATGTGAAGTCAAGTGGACCTTAGGCAGCATCACTATGAACAAAGCTAGTAGAGGTGATGGAATTCCAGTTGAGCTATTTCAAATCCTAAGAGATGATGCTGTGAAAGTGCTGCACTCAATATGCCAGCACATTTGGAAAAGTCAGCAGTGGCCACAGGACTGGAAAAGGTCAGTTTTCATTCCAGTCCCAAAGAAAAGCAATGCCAAAGAATGCTCAAACTACCGCACAGTTGCACTCATCTCACATGCTAGCAAAATAATGCTTAAAATTCTCCAAGCCAGGGTTCAGCAATATGTGAACCGTGAACTTCCAGATGTTCAAGCTGATTTTAGAAAAGGCAGAGGAACCAGAGATCAAATTGACAACATCCACTGGATCATCGAAAAAGCAAGAGAGTTCCAGAAAAACATCTATTTCTGCTTTATTGACTATGCCAAAGCCTTTGACTGTGTGGATCACAACAAACTGTGGAAAATTCTGAAGGAGATGGGAATACCAGACCACCTGACCTGCCTCTTGAGAAACCTATATGCAGGTCAGGAAGCAACAGTTAGAACTGGACATGGAACAACAGACTGGTTCCAAATAAGAAAAGGAGTATGTCAAGGCTGTATATTGTCACCCTGCTTATTTAACTTATATGCAGAGTACATCATGAGAAATTCTGGGCTGGATGAAGCACAGGCTGGAATCAAGATTGCCGGGAGAAATATCAATAACCTCAGATATGCAGATGACACCACCCTAATGGTAGAAAGTGAAGAAGAACTAAAGAGCTTCTTGATGAAAGTGAAAGAGGAGAGTGAAAAAGGTGGCTTAAAGTTCAACATTCAGAAAACTAATATCATGGCATTGGGTCTCATCACTTCATGGCAAATAGATGGGGAAACAGTGGAAATAGTGGCTGACTATTTTTCTGGGCTCCAAAATCACTGAAGATGGTGATTGCAGCCATGAAATTAAAAGATGCTTACTCCTTGGAAGGAAAGTTATGACCAACCTAGACAGCATATTAAAAAGCAGAGACATTACTTTGTCAACAAAGGTCCATCTAGTCAAGGT
>NW_011495072.1:5588170-5588827 GCF_000754665.1 Bison bison bison | reverse complement strand
TCAGTCCTGGATGTACATTGGAAGGACTGATGTTGAAGCTGAAACTCCAATACTTTGGCCACCTGATGCAAAGAGCTGACTCATTGGAAAAGACCCTGATGCTGGGAAAGATTGAGGGCAGGAGGAGAAGGGGACACCAGAGGATGAGATGGTTGGATGGCATCACTGACTCAATGGACATGGGTCTGGGTAGACTCCGGCAGTTGGTGATGGACAGGGAGGCCTGGCGTGCTGAGGTTCATGGGGTCACAAAGAGTTGGACATGACTGAGCGACTGAACTGAACTGAACTGAAGAGTGGGTTGCATCTTACAAGACAGAGAGACCCAGAGAAAAATACAGGAACTCTAGCTATGGCTCTTGATATATAGTTGTTAAATTAGAATTGGGAAATATATCAAAAACTATTCATTAATTCAACAGATGAATGTGTTCAAATAGGTATTTGTCATTTGTGGAAGTATCTTTCAGTTTAGTTCATTTCAGTTCAGTTGCTCAGTCGTGTCTGACTCTTTGCGACCCCATGAATCGCAGCACGCCAGGCCTCCCTGTCCATCACCATCTCCCGGAGTTCACTCAAACTCACGTCCATCAAGTCAGTGATGCCATCCAGCCATCTCATCCTCTGTCGTCCCCTTCTCCTCCTGCTCCCAATCCC
>NW_011495072.1:5587673-5588070 GCF_000754665.1 Bison bison bison | reverse complement strand
ATTTTTCTGGGCTCCAAAATCACTGAAGATGGTGATTGCAGCCATGAAATTAAAAGATGCTTACTCCTTGGAAGGAAAGTTATGACCAACCTAGACAGCATATTAAAAAGCAGAGACATTACTTTGTCAACAAAGGTCCATCTAGTCAAGGTTATGGTTTTTCCAGTAGTCATGTATGGATGTGAGAGTTGGACTATAAACAAAGGTGAGTAATGAAGAATTGATGCTTTTGAACTGTGGTGTTGGAGAAGACTCTTGAGAGTACCTTGGACTGCAAGGACATCCAACCAGTCCATCCCAAAGGAGATCAGTCCTGGATGTACATTGGAAGGACTGATGTTGAAGCTGAAACTCCAATACTTTGGCCACCTGATGCAAAGAGCTGACTCATTGGAAA
>NW_011495072.1:5502202-5587259 GCF_000754665.1 Bison bison bison | reverse complement strand
AATTCTTTGGCGCTCAGCTTTCTTCACAGTCCAACTCTCACATCCATACATGACCACAGGAAAAACCATAGCCTTGACTAGATGGACCTTTGTTGGCAAAGCAATGTCTCTGCTTTTGAATATGCTATCTAGGTTGGCCATAACTTTCCTTCCAAGGAGTAAGAATGTTTTAATTAGTTATACACAATTATGCATGTTTCAATTATATTAGGTTGGTGCAAAAGTAATTGCAGTTTTTGCATTGTTGACATTTGTCATTTGATATTGGAATACCTTCTTAAAAAATGTGATTATGTTAAAACATCATTTTAATGCACATTTCTCGTGCTATGTTTTTTCCTAATGATTTATTACTTGGTCTTTATTTTAGGCTAGGGAAACAACGTTAGACAAAAAGCAAATTAGAGTGATTTTCTTATTTGAGTTCAAAATGGATTGTAAAGCAGTAGACAGCTTACAACACCAACAATACCTTTGGCCCAGGAACTGCTAATGAATATACAGTGCAGTGGTGGTTCAAGAAGTTTTGCAAAGGAGATGAGAGCCTTGAAGATGAGGAGCATAGTGGCTGGCCATCAAAAGTTGACAATGACCAACTCAGAGCCATTATCGAAGCTGATCCTCTTAAAACTTCACAAGAAGTTCCCCAAGAATTCAACATCAGTCAGTCTATGGTCTTTTGGCATTTGAATCAAATTGGAAAGGTGAAAAAGCTTGATAAGTGGGTGCCTGATGAACTGACTGAAATTTTTAAAAAATTGTCATTTTTAAGTGTTGTCTTTTCTTATTCTACACAATGACAAACCATTTCTTGATCAGATTGTGATATGTGATGAAAAGTGTATTTTATTTGACAACTGCTGATGACCAGCTCAGTGGTTGGACCAAGAAGAAGCTCCAAAGCACTTCCCAAAACCAAACTTGCACCAAAAAAAGGTCATGGTCCCTAATTGGTGATGTGCTGCAGATCTGATCCGCTACAGCTTTCTGAATCCCAGCAAAACCATTACATCTGAGAAGTATGCTTAGCAAACTGATGAGATGCACTGAAAACTGCAATGCCTGCACCTGATATTGGTCAAAAGAATGGGTCCAATTCTTCTCCATGACAATGCCCGACCGCATGTCACACAACCAACACTTCAAAAGTTGAATGAGTTGGGCTGCCTCATCAGCCATATTTACCTGATCTCTTGCCAACTGATTACTACTTCTTCAAGCATCTTGACAACCAGCAGCAAGCAGAAAATGCTTTCCAAGAATTCGTCGAATCCCGAAGCACAGATTTTTACACTACAGGAATAAACAAACTTAATTCTCATTGGCAAAAATGTGTTGATGGTAATGGTTCCTATTTTGATTAATAAAGATATGTTTGAGTGAATTATAATGGTTTAAAATTCACATCCGAAATCATAATTACTTTCATGCCAACCTAATAATTAACAAAACTCATAAACATAATAATTATAACAATAGGTAATATTTATCAATGTCAGGTATGCTAGGCACTTTGCTAATTATACCTTTTAATTTAATTTAAATTTCTTCTATTTAATATAAGTAAAACCATCATAAGTTATACAGGACAAAAACAAAACAACATCAAAATTTTGGAAGTGTTACTGGCATATTAGTTAAAAATTTTGTGAAATCAGCATAGATTTTGCTTTGCAGCTTTCTGGACATATTACTTCTATTCTTCAATGTGTTTCATGTCCCTAGGAGACAGCCATCTGAATAGTGGACTCCTGAAATGTATTTAGTCATCCTTGTTAAAATGAGAATATCAACAAAATGATTAATAACAACATGTTGCATTGGTGTAGTCTTTTTACCTTTCAAAGGACACCCACATGCAATACCTCACAGGTACATCTTATAGAAAAAAGAGTCATGTTGAAAGAAAATAGAAACCTTTTGTCTCTCTTAAAATATGCGTGTGTATGCTATGTCCCGTCAGTTACCTGTGACTCTTTGTGACCCTAGGGACTGTAGCGCACCAGGCTCCTCTTGATTCTTCAGGCAAGAATACTGGAGTGGGTTGCCATGCCCTCCTCCAGAGGATCTTCCTGACTCAGGGATTGAACCTCTGTCTCCTGTGGCTCCTGCATTGCAGGTGGATTCTTTACTGCTGAGCCACTAGGGAAGCCCATCTTAAAATATACCTTGACACAAATTTGATTTTGATGAGCCCAAACTAAGATGATGTAGTTAAGCAACTAACTTCAAAGGCCCGTTAGTGCTCCCTCCTATGGGTAGGGAAAATGGGGTTGCTGAAATCAAGGGCCTGGTGGTCAAAGAGCATTAAAAGGGAGCAATGTGCAATTTTACAGGTTGTATTTTGGATAATAAAGGAGCTACTCTGGGGAAGAGAAATGTAATTTAGGTCAAACAGTATTAATTGAAATAGAACTATATATGATAACTTTGTGAGAGTGTTGTTTTTAAGTACAGCTCTCACTTCAGTTCAGTTTAGTTCAGTCACTCAGCCATATCCAACTCTTTGCGACCCCATGGACTGCAGCACGCCAGGTTTCCCTGTCCATCACCAACTCCTGGAGCTTTCTCAAACTCATGTTCACCAAGTTGGTGATGCCATCCAACCATCTCATCCTCTGTTGTCTCCTTCTTCTCCTGCCTTCAATCTTTCCCAGCATCAGGGTCTTTTCAAATGAGTTGGTTCTTTGCATCAGGTGGCCAAAGTATTGGAGTTTTAGCTTCAGCATCAGTCCTTCCAATGAGTATTTAGGACTGATTTCCCTTAGGATTGACTAGTTAGATCTCCTTGCAGTCCAAGGGACTCTCAAGAGTCTTCTCCAACACCACAGTTCAAAAGCATCAATTCTTTGGTGCTCAGCTTTCTTTATAGTCCAACTCTCACATCCATACATGACTACTGGAAAAACCATAGCTTTGACTAGACAGAACTTTGTTGGCAAAGTAATATCTCTGCTTTTTAATATGCTGTCTAGGCTGGTCATAGCTTTTCTTCCAAGGAGCAAGCATCTTAATTTCATGGCTATAGCCACTATCTGCAGTGATTTTGGAGCCCAAGAAAATAAAGTCTGTCACTGTTTCCACTGTTTCCCCATCTATTTGCCATGAAGTGATGGGACTGGATGCCATGATCTTAGTTTTTTGAATGTTGAGTTTTAAACCAACTTTTTCACTTTCCTCTTTCACTTTCATCAAGAAGCTCTTTAATTCTTAGCTTTCTGCCGTAAGAGTGGTGTCATCTGCATATCTGAGGTTATTGATATTTCTCCCGGCAATCTTGATTCCAACCTGTGCTTCATCTGGCCTGGCATTTCACATGATGTACTCTGCATATAAGTTAAATAAGCAGGGTGACAATATACATCCTTAATGTACTCCTTTCCCAATTTGGAACCAGTCTGTTGTTCCATGTCCCACTCTAACTGCTGCTTCTTGACGTGCATACAGATTTCTAAGGAGGCAGGTAAGGTGGTCTGGTATTCCCATCCCTTTAAGAATTTTCCAGTTTGTTGTGATCCATAGTTTCCACTAATAACACTATGGAAAGGTTACTACTCTTTCCTTTTTTCATCAATTGTTTGGGTTGATTTATATTAATAGTTAGACATTTAGATAAGTTGCATGAAGGTATGGATAAATATATAATGGAATTTTAAGATAATCAAACAAGCAATTGCAGTACATAGAAAATTTAATTTTGAAATAACTTAAAATATTTCATCAAGATGCTTTGATTCAGTGTCTGGGTACCATACATTTAAGAAAATGTTTGGGTCTGATCTCATATTAGTTCAGGTAAACAAATATAACCAAAAACTTATATATGTGCATATATATTTGTACACATATATGTATACATGTGTTTATATATATACATGTATACATATATTCAAGTTATGCATATATATTCTATATATAGAGAGAGTCAAGATATATATGTATGTAAGTCTACTCTCACTCAGAGGTTAAATTCTCTACTTTTACTCACGGCACATATTTTAGAAAAATTACTCCCCAAAGGTGCACTTTAATCATATATGGAACAAATCTCTACTCTTCCACTTTTAACTAGACTTCTTTAAGGTTAATTCAGATATAGAATGAAACTCACTTTTGTTGAATCCCAGAGGAATCTGAGCTGGAAGAAACCTAAGTATACCCTGGGGCTTATTTCTTGTCTTTAGGCAGACAAATGAAGTAAAGCCACCAAGAGAGATGGACTGCTTGTTCTTTACTTTCAGAGCTCTATTTCTCAACTACCAGGACAGAAACATCTATTTCATGAAGTGATTTTCTTAAAATAATCTTTTTGTTACCTATGGACACAGCGAAGTAACCATGCACAATTAAATTTTTAGCTTGCCTCCAACTGGACTTTTTTTCTAGAAATCTTCCTCCATGGTTATTAGCAGTAGCAAGTATGGCAGGAGAAACACGGTTCTCCAAGGGAGTGAGATTATTTCAAACGGATAGGCCTTTTCAGCAAAATGTTTTGTGAAAGTTTCTTGAAGTGTACACTTTCCTTTAGTGCAGACCCAAAGACTTGTGTTCTCACACGAGTATAAACTTATTTGGGGGTTTCAAAAGTCCCCCATACTTTCATTTTTGTATGGCCTTTTAAAATGTAAATTTAAAAAAATCTATGTTTTACTAGATGCAGCAAGTTGTTAAAAATGTACATACATGTCAATTTAGATTATAAATTTGGGATTACAACGAAGCATCAAGACCATAAAGAACACAAACATTTTAATTTTATAAAGAGACTTGCACAGAAGGAACATGTTTCTGTTGTGTGTGTATTTTTATTTCCTTAGCTTGTCTCTGTTGTGTGCACAAAACTAGGAGAGGATGTTTTCCTTTATTTTGGTTTAGCTAAGGATGCTCATGATATAATCTATTTTAAGTGGTGAAAACTTGTAGTTCTTAATCTATAAAGAAGAATTCTCTAGGTGAATAAATAAGAAAAATAGAAAAAATTAGGAAAATATGTAAACTCAAGTTATGAGGTATTTCAAAGATACAGTGCCAGTAAAAATTTTCTTTCCCACAATTTGCACCTGCCAGATCTCTTGCTTTAGTCTTTCTATGCTTCCATCTGAAGAAACACAGAAAAGTTTGAGATCAAAGCCCTTTTGCGGATGTGAGGGTGGCAGTGGTTCAGAGAAGAGTCAGAACAGGAAAGTTATAAAGCAATATTTAAATGTCTTTATATAAGAACAAAAATATTTCCTTAAAAAGTTGTTAAAAGGTTTTCCTTTTAGTCCTGAAAACACTCAGTTTCATAGAGCATGTGATTGTCTGTGACACTCTTTCCAGAGTGAGGTTTTTTTTTTTTTTAATACTAGGAAAGTATGACTTATTCAAATTAGATTTTCCATGCTATATTTAGTTTTACAGGTGTATTTAATCCTAAATTCTGGAGAGATTACATATATAAAAATAAATCCCAGGAAACCCGTACACCTAACCCAAACACAGTCGCTTTTACCACTGCACCATGATCTCTCAATCTCTGTGGCTTATTGCTTCCATAAGTTAGAAATCCCTGAATTCTCTATATCTTACTTCCTATGGCTAGAGTCTGAGAAACTGACCTACTATCATTTTTCTTCTAAACAACCAAGTTTCTTTTTTCAAAGCTTTTTGATCTTTTTCTTAGAGTTAAATATGCTCACATACAAAGATTCAGGAATTCCCAGCAACCAGATTTCATTATGCATATACCAGAAACACACAGATCACACATGAACATGCTCTCAGTCAGCATACATAGGCATTCATTAAAGGTGCAAACCAGTCTTGAGCCAAACACACATACATGTGCAAATGTACAGTTAACAGCAAATTATTTTAGATCCTAATGTCCTTTGAATATTAAAAATGAGCCAGGAGACAGCCCCTGTGACATTTGTATACTCTAGTTTACACTTTTCATGTAGAAGTAGCTTCATATCACATCTCGTGAATTTCGTATCGCACAGCAAAGGACCATGCTGAATACCATGCCAAAGATCTGAAACAGAAGAAACCACTTGTTAATGACTTTCAAATGATGAATACTGATTTTAAAAAAAGGCCAGCAAACTGCCTGCATGTTTAACTCAAGTTAACAAGTAATTATAACCAATAATTACTGGTTATAAGTGGCACTTTTATGTGTGATACATCATTATGGCTACCGGGTAAGACTTTCATTAACTGCTTAAAATACATTCCTATTTTATTATTTTAAAAATAAAAAGACTCTGCTCTAAGAAAAGGCATCTATTTCTAGCTTATAAGACTGTTCTTAATAATTATAAAAGACTTAATACACTACCGGTTTTGGAATTTTATATTTCAGGTTAACCCCAGGTCTCATTTTTATTTTTACTTCGGAAAATGTGTTTGTAACCATTTGTTGTTTAAATACACTTGTGGTCTAAATAGTTTTCTATTTCTGGCAAAGCTTTGAATTTTTGCAACACTGACCACATATTAAAAAATGGAGCATTTGGGGACTTTCCTAGTAATCCAGTGGTCAATACTCCAGGCTTCCACTGCAGGGGGCGTGGGTTCATTCCCTGATCTGAGAGCTACGATTAAGATCCTGCATGACATACAGCATGGCAAAAAAAAAAAAAAGCCACTGATTCATTCAAGAAGTGGAGCATCTCTTCATTTCCAGTCCATTTTTAATTGCAAATGATTCTTAATAAAGCATCATTATTTAACTCAATAGTTTCACCAAAGCATAAACTGAGGTGTGTGAACTATGGCATTACTGACATCTTTTATGTCTTGGATAATTCTTTGAGAAGCTAAATATCTGGCAAAATCAATAGCTACTTAAATGGTTTGAACAGAAGGATGCCAAAAAATCATTTTTGTCCTCAATAACTTCTACAATTTTGTAGAGTCTATGAAACACTATGTGTAGGTGTGATATTTATAAACTGCTACCAATGTTTGTTCAAAGAAATTAGTATCATAACTCTCTACTCAATCTCATCCTACGTCAGACTAAGATCTATAAATGCTGGATTTAAAAAGGCACAGTTAAAAATAAATAAATCAATAAAAAGGCACGTGTTATCAGTTTTTGGAAGGGAAAAGATAAACTTAAGGGAATAACCAGGATCGGGACTCCAAGCTTCTGACAGAATTCAGCAGCAGGGTGTGGCAGGGGAGACACCTAATGGCCATTTTGTTAACTGATTATACGGTAAAACTTACCTTATGAAGAAAAGAATTAAAGAAGGAACTTTAGGGGTGCTGAGTCAAGATGGCCAACAGAGGGCATTCCCCCTTTTCCGTGGTTGTGAGGCTGGGTGCAACCCCTACTTAAGCCACACTGTACCCTCAGAGAGAAACTTCTTCAGTCTCTCCCTGCCACTGTCGTGAGTCAGGGGTGACCACTTTCAGAATGGGCAATCCTTGAGACTGTAAAATTGTTGGCAGGGTCTATTTGATACTTCTGTTAATGCAGATCTTTTTCAAATCTTCTGCCTCAGAACTGTCCTAGGGAAGCCACAGACTAGTCATCAGGCTAGCCCCAGGGTGGGTGGGGAGGGCCCTGAGAGAGGTCCCCAGATAGGGATGTGTTCAGCATAGTATTTTCACCCATTGCCCCAGCCCTCTGTGCTCTAAATACAAGAAAGGAGCAAAGATGACTGTGTGTCCCCTGAGAACTGCCAATTCATTAATTTCCTCACATTTCCATTGCCCTTGCCTTAGCTTAGACTATGAATTAATCTACATAGGAGGACTAGAGGGTAAGTCTATCTTGTCTGCTCAGTTGTTCAGTCATGCCTGATTCTTTGTGACCCTATGGCCCACCAGGCTCCTCTGTCCATGGGATTTTCCAGGCAAGACTACTGGAGTGGGTTGCCATTTCCTCCTCCAAGGGATCTTCCTGACCCACGGATTGAATCCACATCTCCTGTGTCTCCTGCATTGGCAGGTGGATTCTTTACCACTGAGCCACCTGGGAAGCCTAAGTCTATCTTGAAGTGAAAGTGAAAGTCGCTCAGCCATGTCCAACTCCTTGCGACCCCATGGTCTATACAGTCCATGAAATTCTCCAGGCCAGAATACTGGAGTGGGTAGCCTTTCCTTTCTCCAGGGGATCTTTCCAACCCAGGGATCGAACCAGGGTCTCCCACATTGCAGGTGGATTCTTCACCAGCTGAGCTCACAGGGAAGCCCCAAGTCTATCCTGCTGCTGCTAAGTCACTTCAGTCATGTCCGATTCTCTGTGACCCCAGAAACGGCAGCCCACCAGGCTCCCCCATCCCTGGGATTCTCCAGGCAAGAACACTGGAGTGGGTTGCCATTTCCTTCTCCAGTGCATGAAAGTGAAAAGTGAAAGTGAAGTCGCTCAGTCGTATCCAACTCCTAGCGACCCCATGGACTGCAGCCTACCAGGCTCCTCCATCCATGGGATTTTCCAGACAAGAGTACTGGAGTGGGGTGCCATTGCCTTCTCTGCAAGTCTATCCTAGCATTAGCTATTACTCAACCCCTGGACAGTGGAAATCACCTCTTTAGGGGCCTACCTAAATCTTACTTCCCTCCAACTTTATCTCCACATTGAACTACATGCCCTTCCAAACCTGGGTGGCTCCCCTCTACCTTAAAGGATAAAGCCCGACCTATCAAAAAGTAACACAAAGAACTCAATTATGTGGACCCTCCTAAACCATTCCAGTGTCATCTCTTGCTACATGTACCATAGCTTTCTGACCCTATCGACTCTTGTACATTCTTCTTTTGGGCTTTAGAGGTACTGAGCTACTTGCCAGTGCATGGGTGCAGTATGCTTCAATTCACACGTCTATATATGCTTTGCCTGGGTCCTGGGTTTGGGAACACTCATTACATGTAGATCTAGCATTTATCGACTGCTGCATTCCAGACACTTTATATGAATTAATTTCTAATTATTCTTTACATCTATTATCCCACTTAATCGTCACAACAATTTTATGAGGTTGGTATATTAAGATCCCCATTCTGCTGATGAAGGAATTAAGACATAGAGAAATTAAGAAAACTTCCAGTGACCCCAGGGCTTGTAAGCAGTGGAGCTAGCAGTTGAATCCAGGGAGTGGGATGCCAGAGATCACATTGTTAATCAGCACATGGTGCTGCCTCTGAAGATCATAGGTGAGAGAGTTTAACCTATGTTACCTTCAATTTCTAACAGAGGAAGAGACTCGGAATTAAAAATCACTTGTCTAGTGTAAGCTTGATGGGCTTAAAATGGGAAGCTATTGCAACGATAAACTCAAAGTCATAATTCATTTAAAATGGAAATTTGTATCACATTTTTAGAGAATTAAGTATTGATGGGTCTAATTAGCTTTGTTCTTAGATATCTTGTCAAAAAGTCTTTGTCTTTTATGAGAAATCTCTCTGAAGACACAGCCACATCACACTTGAAGAGAAGATGCAAAGGTTCAAAGGTTTCTTAGGGGTCAAAGAAGGTACATTCTAGAACTTTCTCACCGTGAGACCTGCGATTCCAATACCGACAATTCCGATGAGCTGGAGCTTAACACTGATTATGCTCTCAATTTCATCAATGCAATTCTGTTTTGGAAAAGAAAAGATCAGGAATAACAACTGATGGTATGTGTGAATCATCCAGTTCCAATCCATTCCTGTGAGAATTGACCTATGTCAGCTTCTGGTCATATTTAAACCATTCCTCCTAGGTACTTAAAATCTCCTTTAGGTTCTGATAAACCAAAAATGTAGTTGGGAGAAAAAGAATAATCCTCTCCTTTTGGTGGAATTTTCCTATTTAGGCCAATGGCTGCTTCAAAGCCCTGAAACCTGGCGGGAGGAAGCTATTCTGGAACATGAGGCGTTTAAAAATTTGCAGCTTCTCTTTCCTTTCAGCAAATAAAAAATAAGTAAAATACACCCAGAATAATAGCCTCTTGTTTTGGGTTGCCATTTACAGTTTAAATGATTTTACATACTTTTAAAAAATACTTGGTCCAATTCACTACGCAAGGTAGGTATCACCTAGTGGTAGGTATGTAAGTGCTGCTGCTGCTGCTGCTAAGTCGCCTCAGTCGTGTCCGACTCTGTGCGACCCCACAGACGGCAGCCCACCAGGCTCCCCTGTCCCTGGGATTCTCCAGGCAAGAACACTGGAGCGGGTTGCCATTGCCTTCTCCGAGGTATGTAAGTAAGAAGCTATGAAGTCTGTACAGGTTCAAATTTAACAAAGGAAAGCCAAGTGCTGGGGGCTGGAGGACTGTTTTCTTCTTGGGTGGCTGAGATGGATGGCATTATTCTTCCATCTGTGTCCCACAGAGACTGGGCAGGGCAGGTCCAAAGAAACTTCACAGATGGGGGAATATTGGACAGGGGCAGAATAGATCACTTGTATAATAATTGTAATTACTTTCTCCAACTTCTGTTTGGTCCTCTTAAATACAGAGGTATTCTTGCAACCCAAATTTGCCCTTAGGCTGTCCAGGTCCTTTCACTTGTCAATGATCAACTCTCTCTGATACTTGCATAAGCTATATGAAACTCTTACCACTATCCTCACATTTCCTATCATACTTCATTCATTCATGGTTAATTCATTCAACAAACATTTCTCAGCATCGGCCTTACATGCCATGCCACTGGAATGGCATGATGGATTTGGAGAAAATAAGATATGGTTTCTTTCACTCTCAGGGAGCTAATAGTTTAGAGAAGGCCATAGACTCACAAAAATAATTACATTGCATTCTGGTAAAAGTTCGAGAACCAATGCTTTAGATAATGAGTTCTTTACTTATTGGAGTCAAGCCATAGAAATTCTTCCAATCTTCCTCATCTGCACCTATAAACTTACACACCCCATTCATCCAGTGCCAGGTACTGCTCTCTGCAGGGAGCATGCAAGGTGAGCAAGGCACACTGCTTCTTGCCACTGCCCTTCTCTGTGGAAAGTTAACCCCTTTCCTGACTCTGGATCTTATTCTCTCATCACTTCTGGAAGCTTGTACTGCCACATATCTCCCTTCCTTCCTACACATTCAGCCTCTCCTTCTGCACTGACACTGTCACTCATCATGGAACACCATGCACTTGATCTGCAGTCTAAAGCAAAAACCCCCTCTAATCGTGTCCTCCAGCTCTGCCCATGTCCCCTCCTTTCTTTCACAGAAAGTTTCTTTCTATGAAAAAGAAAATAAGAGGTAAAGTGAGGAGATAGGATAATGTGAGGACCATGGTACAGATGCTTCTAGAAACATCCTCATACTTCTCTCATTTCCTACATTGTTCTTGCGCATTCCAAACTGCTTCACCAAAACTGCATGGCAAATGTCATTAAGAATCTTCTAAGCATCAAATCCCAACACATTATTTCCAGCCTTTATTTCCTTGTCCTCTTCTCAGCATTTGACTTTATGGATAAGCCACCACCTCCCTCACTCTACAGGAGCATTGTCTTTGAACTTTCCCTCATTCTGACTCTTTCTACACAGTCTCATTCTGGCTACTTGTCCTCACGTGTGTGCATGCTCAGTCATTGAGTTGTGTTCAACTCTTTGTGATTCCATGGAAAGGACTGTAGCCTACCAGGCTGCTCTCTCCATGGAATTTTCCAGTCAAGAATACTGGAGTGGGTTCCATTTCTTTCTCCAGGGGATCTTCCTGACCCTAGGATCAAACCCACATCTCCCATGTCTCCTGAATTTCAGGCAGATTCTTTACCACTGAGCCACCAGGGAAGCCCACTTGTCCTTAGCTTACCCCTTAAATGATAGTACTTTTGCCCACCTTATTCCTTATTCTACATGCTCCCCTGGGCATTTCCATCCACTCCTAGGCTTTAGCTATCACCAGCTTGCTAGATTCTGACACCTGTGTCTTCAGCTCAGATTACCTGCAAATGTCACAGGTACCTAGTGTGCAAACTTGACTGAAACTGAAGCTGTCACCTGCTCCTTTCCTTCTGTTCACCTCTCTTAGTGAGTGAGCCTCTGTCTACCCAGCAGGAGTCCAAAGTCTCAGCTTCTTCCCTTTCACTCCCCATCCACATCTAGTCAGTCACCTAGGGCTGCGGATTCTACCCCTGGACATCTCTGAGTCTGTCACGTCCTCTCCCTCCCCTCTGTCTGTAACTTGCTCTAAGCCCTCATCCTCTCTTACCAGGGTGAAAACAAGTGTCACCTCCATGGCCTCCCTCCATGAATCTATAGCCTTCTGTTCTACCAGTCACACCCCCAGTCACCTGAGTGCTTTCTACAATGTGAAACCGATTATGTTCATCCTCTACCAAAAGCAACGGCTTCCCTCAAGTTCCAGGTATAAAATCAAGCCTATGTTAGCCTTTCCAAAAATGTCCCCTGCCATTCCCTGTGGGCTCCCTACTCTCTTGCAGTCCTGGAATTTCACACTGTCATGTTTTCTGTTCCAGCTACTTTCAGGACCTGAAATGACCTCCCCTTGTTCAAACTTGGCTCAAGAATCCCATCCATGGTCAAGCTTTCCTGACTCCACTGTGTCTCCACTGTATGCTGGGCAGATACTGTACTCTGCACGGCACCAACTCCCTTGACTGGACTGTGAGGCCATTGAGACAGGGACCATCTGTTTTTTATCTTAGAGTTTTCAGAACCTGGCATAGTGCCTGTCATGTAGCATTTAATAAAGGAAGCATTTATCAGTGCCATGACATCCATGGAAGACACTCATGGGGCAACATTCTTAAGAGTGCACACCCCTGGCCTTGGTGAGCTTAATTAAGGCCACTCTATTTGCATTATTACCGGCAAGTCAGCACACTGTTATTCCCCAGGGTACCAGGAGATTGGGACTTAGCATTGCTTCACCTGTTCTATATAGAATAAAACTGAGGCTAGAAGCTACTGTGAGAGGGCCTCCTAGAATCACAACCTCCATCCTGAGAGCAAGAACCATCTTAACACCACAGGCAGGATAGGAATCTGGTAGAGACGCTTACCTTGTGTCCTAGGAGCTCCTTTGGGCAGGTGGGTTGGACCTGTTCAGGGCTTTCTTTTCCACAGCACTGAAACTAGAAAGTCAGAAAAGAGCTTTTAGGGAAGGTAATGAGAGGACACAGATGGAGAAGCAGCAGTTACAAGCCCGGGTCTCTCTGTAAAGGACTGGGATTGCTGAGGCCACAAAACATCTTTGTCGCCTGACATTGCAACCCAACAGCCATTCTGGGGAGAGCACGGTCATATGGTCATGCTGGCAGAGCAGAAAAATGACTTCACCAAAGTGTCCACCTTTTATGACAGGAGGTGACTGAAGGCAATCCAAACAAGGCAAGAAGCTGACAGTGCCTGTGTAAACTGCTGTTTTTAGACAGGAGTTGGGTCTTTAGATTTTTCCTTTTGGCTTTGCCAAGTAGCTAATGTTTTATGAGCTTCAGGAAAGGCTCATTAACTGAAGAGAGCCCGGAATAGAGAGCAGAAGTGACCACAGAGAACCCCAGGGGCTAAAAGACTGGTACTCAAAGACTGGCCAGCCAACAGGTATCCTGCCTTAGGGCTGCCCTTCAAAGACAAAGGAACCTGTGTGCTGTTTGACGTCCTTGGGGTGGCTGTGGCTGAACAGGATAAATGGTTGGCGACTTCCAGGACAGGCCTGTGACATACAAGAACTGGGCTACCTGAAAACACCTGGCCAGGAGTGCACTGCTGCTTCTCTGTATCACAGTGGTTGGGAAATCAGGACACCATTGGCCTGGCCCATCTCCCCTGGAAGTCTTTCTTGGAAAGATTGCTGCACCGACAGCATGTTCCCACAGGACATCCTGGGAGAAACCGCACATGCCTCCCTCACGTATCCCTCTGTCTCGCACCTGGGGGAGCTGAGTGAGGATCAGGGAGGCAAGGAACTTGCTCCAGGTCATGAAGCTGTTCTGCGGCAGAGCTGCAGCTAGAGATAAGCTTTTCTGACATGAAGGTCACGGTTGTTTCTGTTACACCACAGGGCCACTCTTGGCAGAAGCTGGTATTCACTTGGGCAGCTTTGTCTCTCTGGGTGCATGTCCAGACTTCCTCTTGTCAACTCTGTGTTAGACCTTTTTCTCTTCTAGATTCTACATATAACGCAAATGGTGAC
The DNA here is from genome assembly GCF_000754665.1 of Bison bison bison. NCBI lineage: Eukaryota > Metazoa > Chordata > Mammalia > Artiodactyla > Bovidae > Bison > Bison bison. Next base: position 5,573,165 of record NW_011495072.1, on the reverse strand, counting down.
TCCCACGAACGGAGAAATACAATGCTGCTGCCTGGCTTCACTCAATTTATTCTTATTTCTAATCTAGGTGATTAGAGAACCTAGCTTGTGCATAATATTTGTTGCTGTTCAGTCGCTCAGTCATGTCCAACTGTTTGTGACCCCATGGACTGCAGCATGCCAGGCTTCCCTGTCTTTCACTGTCTCCCTGAGTTTGCTCAAACTTACGTCCATTAAGTCGGTGACTCAGTAATCTTTAGAAGATGAAATTTGAAGGAAGAAGTCACTTACCGTTGAGTGGAAGGTGATGAGAGTCCCATTTCCCTTTTCCTTGTCTCTAAGGTAATCATTATAAGCTTCTTCATACATGGTCTGAACATGTCGTATTGCCTGAAAAAAATATCAGGAAAACAAAGGGACATGAGTGGGAAGTTCCAAATGTTCTCCTTTCACCAAGAAAAAAGCCCTCTTCCCCATCCTTCAAGAATATGGCCTTTTCATGTGTTTATTTGGACTTGAGGGTAATTCCATATATATGGACCAGATTGCAGGTTCTGGAATTTCTAAGATGCTTCTGATGGAAGGATAGACTAACCAAAAATAATTTTCACAGAATAGAAAGATTTCTTAGAGTGGAGGTTCTCAGCCCTGCATGGACAGCAGCAAAAACTGAACCCCAGGTTCCTGGGTCCCACCCAGGTGATTCTGGTGCACAGCCAGGGTAGAAACCTATGCATTCTTGGGACTCCCTTGGTAACAAGTACTCAAATCTTTTCATGACGTGGTTTAAAAGGTGTTCATGACCAGGGAAAACTGTTTCAGCATTTAAATACCATAGAAAATGCAGAGAATGTTTTTTCTAGTGTAACAGCATGTGACCCCCAAATCCATAGGCTCTCAAGAAGTCATAAGATCCAATTCCTCTAACTTACATATTTGAGGTTAAAGGAGTTTGAGTAAACTCCAGGAGGTGGTGAAGGACAGAGGAGCCTGGTGTGCTACAGTCCATGGGGTCCCAAAGAGTCGGACATGACTTAACAACTGAACAACAACTTTAGAAAAATTCCAGAGGAGGATATTTACTCATTCTACATATTTACCATTTTTAAAATCTAAAATAAATTCATAAACAGAATTGATAGCATGTGAATTTATATGAAATACAGCAAAACTTAAGATTCCATTCTTCCTCCTCTTCCATTTCACTCCTCTTTGCATGTTTAAGCCTAAAAAACTACCTTCGTCTGTGGGTTCTTCTGATAATCTATCCTGCGCACCTACAGTTTGAGCACAAATCTAAACTGGCTTCATGGGCACCCAGAAGGCAGACTGTAGTCTTTGAGGTTGACCTGTCCTCTACCCAGGCCAAACCCTAAGAACAAAGGACAAGCAAACAGGGGTGCAAATGTGTGTTCTTCTCCATCCCTACTTCTCACACCTGTAATCTAGCTCCTCCCACATTCCAAACAGGATCACCTTAAATTAGAGATCCTTTTGTTACAAAAACCCATAGGTTCCTTCATGTATCTAATGAAAGCAATTAACTACCTCCCCAGGAATATATGTGCACTTACATGTATGCAGCCACACACACACATACACACACACGCGCGCGCACCTGCTTAAGTCTGCACCACATTTCTAGGTTAAAAATTCTGCATAAAAGATAATTCTGGGGTTTATTTGGCTTTGGAATGTCACTGTGGTTGTCAATATTCTCATGTCTTTTGCCATAAAGAGAACACTTTAACCATCATTAAAGAACATTTATAAGTAACATTTACTTACTACATCCTTGCCTATGAAAGCAAATACTCCAGTGGTTATTTCAGCAGCAAATATCACCAATAGGCAGGTAAAGAACTGTAAAGGAGAGAAAATACTACCTTCATTAATTCAATAACCTTTTCAATTTATTTAACCTCTTTAATTCTAATTCCTTGAAAAACAAGGTTATTAGTTTGAACAGAAATATTACAGAAGGAAGCATCTGATCCCTTGGTCCACATGCAGTTTGTTTGCTCAGTAATTCATTCAGCAATCATTTATTGAGCATTTGCTCTGGGCCAGGAACTGCCCTGGGCACTGGGTATACAGTGGTGAATAAGATAAGATCTCAGTGTCTCTGCTCTTTTGGACATAATACTAATAATAGAAAGAGCAGGAAATGATGAATGAGTAAGCAATAGAAGAGTAAGATCATTTCAGAGTGATATAGAAATCCCACCACCTAGAACAGTGCCTGGCACCCATATGTTCAGTGACTGCTTGATGAACAAAAGAGGTTCTATAAAGATATAAAATCAGACCAGGAGATAGACAGTGACTGGAAGTGCTGGATTTGGGGAGGAGGTGACCTGAGACCGCGTGCTGTAGATGGATGCTCTGAGGAGGAGGGAGTGGAGGTGAAGGGTGTCCTTCCGGACAGATTTCTGCTCTGATCTCGTGGGTCTGCTCTGATTAAACTAAGTTCAGTGATAAACAAGACACAGGATGCTCCACAACAGGGGAAAAAGAAAGAGTGGGGAACTAAGGAAGTGAGTTAGAAACCTTACACGGCAAGAGATCAGGAGAAGTGGCCACAGTCAAACACCAAAGACTGCAGAGAGCAAGGAGAGGCCACCTAATAAACCTGCTGTTTCTGATGCCTTGTGGAGAAATACAAAAACTTCCTTCCTGCTCTTCTTTCCCCTTTGGTCACATCGGCATTGGATGGATAACAGTTAACTGCAGTTTTTCCTTTTTTTTTTTTTTTAACAGAGGCTGCTTGTTAAAACAAACCACAAGAGGGATGTTTGCTTAAATTATTGATCTCAAACAGCAGTACTTTTCTTGTAGATAAGTGTTTCCCTGACTACAGGAATCTTGTAGCTGCCTCAGTCACTGTGAGGTATCATCAGGCACTTTTCCTCCCCAAACATCTTCACACTAACGAACTATTTTTTTTTTTTCATGCTTTCCGTAGACATAGGGACAAAGATAATGCCCAGCTCCAGGCCAAGTCCTTCCCCATCTCTCCCCACTTACAGATCCAAGAACACACTGCGACTCCCTCGTGGCCCCACAGCACCCGAAGAAGCCCACGGCCATCATCAGGGCCCCTGCTCCAACCAGCACATAGAGCCCTGTGGGGAGAGGACAGAGAAGATGCTGACCAGTCACGACGGACTCTCTCCCCAGCACCAATGCTGCCAGCCTGGCCTCAGTCACCACCACCGCAGACAACCTGCCTGGCAGAGCCTTCAGTTGTTAATAGATAAAGGTTAACCCTTGGGGAGTGCTTCCTGCTGAGCTCTTCGAACACCTGCACAAGGATCCTGAGAGGGAGGCGCTGCTATAATCCCCAGGGAACAAAGAAAGCTTGTGTTTACAGAGGTGAAGGAAGCCGCTCAGGTCACACAACGAGCAAAGACTGGCCAGTGCATCTGTTCCACAACTCTTAGTCACCTCCAAGTGCCTCCTATCTGCCTGGCACTGTACCTTCCAGCCTCCACTACCCCTGTGAAGTGACTGTTAGTGCCATTCATATAAACTGGTAACACTGAATCCAAGGGTGGTGAGGAGCCAGTGCCAGAGCTTGGGCAAGAACCCACATCTTCCTAGAAGCCCGTGGTCTCTCGTGGCACTCTGGAATTAGTAGCTGTTCCCCCACCTTGTAAAGGCCCTGAGGACAAAGTGTCTGGGAGGGGAGAGGGCTGTTGGTCTGCCCAGGCAGAGACAGGGAAGCAGGGAGGAGGTGGGACAGATGAGGGAGGCTTTTAATTAAGGGGAGGGGTGGAAGACACAGTGATGAGGCAGTAAGGCTCTGTGTGAATGATAAATTTTACAGGGCAATACCACATACACAGGACATATGCTAGGTTATACATGTCACAAGAAAAAAGCTGGTGAGGGGAGGCGATAAGGTAATATGCACCAACACTGTTATTGTTAATAGACTATTAGCTACATTTGCTTTAAGGGCTTCTTTTCTCCAGGAACTGTTCTAAGCACTTGGCACAAATTTATTCATTTAATCTTCATGAAGCAGATACCATTATTATCTTCATCTTTTTTTTTTTTTTTTTTTTGGCAGAGGAGCTGGGTTCCAAAAGTTAAGTGATTTGCCCAAGATCATAGAGCTGGGATAAAAATACCCATCTGCCTCCAAAGCCAGCTCATGGCCATCAGCCCATCCTGCCTCCCCAGCAATAACAGCGGCCTCAATTTGAGTGATAATTTTGCTCAGTTCTGAAGTCAAGCCACAGGAACAGCTGTTCTCACAGAGAAAGAAAAGGGCAGAAATGTTCTCGTTGTGAGAGAAAGAAGGGCAAGCCAGGTTCTGATTCCTTTTCTGATCCTGAGATAAGTTAGAACACAATATGGGGTCTGGAACTTGGCTTGCTTAGAATAATGCCCATTGCCTCAACTCTATTTTCTGCATTTTATTCATGTGAGTCACCTGGAAACCACGCCCATCCCTGAGGGGGCAGGGAGTTGGCACGCCACCCCTGTGGGGAAACCCTGAGGCTGGCCTGCAGGGCGCCTGTGGGGCCCCTCTGGGTGCTGACGGTGGTTTGTGGGCAGACCTCGCTGCTCCCTGAGAGCTGAGCAGCAGGCGGGCTGCCTCCTGCACCACCCAGGCTGTTCTTGGGCCCCTTTCAGAGTCAGGGAAGCCCTGTTCTTCCAAGGTCCCGAGACAGGTATTTATGTATTTCCTGCTAGGCAGGCTCAGCCACTTCCTCCTTTTTCCTTTTCCCTAAAAAAATAATTTCATGGAGAATGGATGTGGTAATGGGAGAAATGAAAACAAATTAAAAATAATACTACTGTTGGCCCCACTGCCTAATTACCTTATTGTTCTAAAGCATTTCTTCACTTTTCAAAGCTCTTTTATTTCCTTCTCCTCAAAGCAGTAAGTAAGGCAAGTGTATTACATATTTCTATTTCTATAATGGGGGTCAGGGCAGCAAGAGGGCTCCAGGCAGGACACACAGGTCCGGAGCCCTGATTCCACCCCCATTGAAACAGTTCCCTCACAGAACATTTCCTGGTTGGGCCACCTTATTGGATGGATTTCCTGCTTATGGTGTCCGTTGCCTCTTCACTGCTGCATGATACTGTCTACAGATCCTGCTTGGAGTCACAGCCTAGAGACTGGACCCTCTGGGATCTTATCCATCCTACACTCCAGTCACATAGGAATTCATCATGATGAAACTCAGCCTGTGGGTTCCCATATATGTCTTTCTCATCTATAGATGTTAAATCCTTGAACAAACATTATTCACCCTACCTAGAATACGCCAGGAACAAGATAGAATTCCCAGTCAGTGTTTGTTGGATATGAGGATAAAGGGAGAGCAAATCAGACTGGAAGTTGTGGATGGACTGTCTACCATCACCCATCTTTGCTTAGAGATACATGCTGGGGCTACATTCCAACAAGCATCCAAGAAGCCACCACATGGCTGGGCTCTCCCGAGTCAGGCAGATGAGGACTGGCTGCACAGCCTGCAGGGGCTGCAGGGAGGGGTGCTCCTGAGGCTTGGGTACAGTGGACAGAGGCACCTGAGTCTGAGGAGGACAGAGCTGCTCCCCACTGTGAACAAGCCCACTCCGCCCCTTGCCCTTCCAAAATAAGAGCTCCCTTAGAAAATGTGCTTATTTGTACAATATTCCATTCCTCCAGTGGTAAAGAATCTGCCTGCTAATGCAGGAGATGTGGGAGACGTGGGTTCAAGCCGTGGGTTCAAGCCATGGGTCAGGACAGTTCCCCTGGAGTAGGAAATGGCAACCCACTCTAGTGTTCTTGCCTGGAGAATCCCATTGACAGAGGAATCTGGTGGGCTACAGTCCACGGGGTCTCAAAGAGTCAGACATGACTGAGCACATACATATACTCCATACTCCATTCTTAGGCTATCAGAATCACAGAGCTCAGAGCAAACACCCTGAAACTAACCCAGCAGCTCCAGTTCCCGAGGCCTCTCCCTGGAAAACCTCTCCTCCTGTGCATGTGTGGCCACGTGACTCAGCCCTATGCCAAACGAGCACTGCTGGTTGGAGTTGATGTGAAAATCAGAAGAAATTCTACTCGTGGCAAAGGTCTTGGGCCTGCTGAATCCAGTTTCAAATCTGGCTGTAATACTCTGCACGCCATGGGGCCACTTGTAGCTTCCAAGGATACCTTATCCTTTTTCTGATCTGGCCCTCAAAACACAGCTATTGAATGGATAGATTGATCGGCAGGCACACTTTAATTTCAAGATGCTTTCTGTAGGTCGGGAAGATCCCCTGGCGAAGGGATAGGCTACCTACTCCAGTATTCTTGTGTTTCACTTGTGGCTCAGCTGGTAAAGAATCTGCCTGCAATGCAGGGAGACCTGGGTTCAGTCTCTGGGTTGGGAAGATGCCCTGGAGAAGGGAAAGGCTACTCACTCCAGTATTCTGGCCTGGAGAATTTCATGGACTATATAGTCCATGGGGTTGCAAAGAGTCGAACATGACTGAGCGACTTTTACTCACTATCTGAGTGTGGGGGCCCTTTTGCTCCCACAGCAGCTTTGTGACAAGGGGATAACCTATACCCAATCCCCTATGCTTCCTGAGTCCCATTTCCCTTAGTTTGAGAAAGAAAAAACATTTTGATATTGCATTTTTAGCATTAATAGCTAGGCCTTGCCATGCCAATGATCTCCAGGTGACATGCTACCACCAATTTCCTGACAGTTCCATCACTTGTCTCTGATTTCAGATCCTTCTTTCTAAGCTAGAAGCATCATCCAAAGTAACACAGAAAGGAGACAGTGACCTAAATGCCTTGTCTGAGTCAACTCATTTTTAAATGGCTCACCTTTTAGGGACTGAATAGTGGCATGGTCATCAATTTCAGTGAGTTTTTGGCAGCAGATGATTTTACATATCCATCTAATGACCGTTTTTCATCGAAAAATATTTTTCTCTGCTTCTGTGCAACTTTCCCTCCCTCCTAGCTTGTTGTGGACACACACAATTATATATGAATTTGGAATACTGGTTGGGACTTAATTCATGGAGAAAGTTAGGACTTGTGTGCTCAGTTGCCCAGCTGTGTCCGACTCTTTACGACCCCATGGACTGTAGCCTGCCAGGCTCCTGTCCATGGGATTCTCCAGGCAAGAATACTGGAGTGGGTTGTCATTTCCTTCTCTAGGGGATCTTCCTGACCCAGGGATGGAACTTGTCTCCTGAATTGGCAGGCGGATTCTTTATCACTGAGCCTTGGAAAGCCAGGTGAGGCCTTGGGTCCTTGCTAAATAACCATAGCAGATGTTAGTTACTGAATGCTATTGTAGGAATATAACATGCATGAGTCATGGAGTCATTCAACACTAAGAGTGACCACCACCACTCCAGTGCCTCAGGGTCTCTGAGTCTGTACTGTGCCCTTCACGGGCATTATCTCAGGAGTCTGGTGCCTGAGAAGCCTCGGTGCTATCAGCTAGTCTCTCGGCCTGACTATCTGGCATCTAAACCACTCCATTATCTCCCCTTCTCCTACTCTCCCGTGCAGTTGTGCCGCCCGCGGCGGACTCCTCCCTTGGCCTGCCCTGCGGTAAGCACAGCCGCTAATACTTATTGAGGGTTCACTGCACTCAAGTACACTCATAGGTTAAATCATCTCATGCTCACATCAGCCCTGTGAGGTATGTAGTAGTGGTATTCATATTTCAGAGGGGAGGAATCTGAGACACAGAGAGGTAACTTACCGAAGAGTGCACAGCTAGTAAGGCTCGAAACTGGAACCAAATCCAGGACTCTACTCCAAAGTGGGCGCCCAAACTCCTATGCTGCACTCGCAGTAGGAACCAGAAGAAAGGTGATTTTCTTAACTAGAAATCTGTGACTTTTCATTGGAAAGACTGATGCTGAAGCTGAAACTCCAATACTTTGGCCACCTGATGCGAAGAGCCAACTCATTGGAAAAGACCCTGATGCTGGGAAAGATTTAAGGCAGGAGGAGAAGGGGAGGACAGAAAATGGGATGGTTGAATGGCATCACTGACTCAATGGACATGAGTTTGAGCAGACTCTGGGAGATCATGAAGGAAAGGGAAGTCAGGCGTGCTGCAGCCCATGGGGTTGCAGTCCATGACAAAACAACAACAAGAAAGGGCAGGAGGGTTCTTTTCCTCCTTCCTTGAGAAAAGTGCCCAAGGAATCTAATACTGATGATTTCTGGGGTTTCCCCTCAAAGCATTTTCTGGGGTGGGAGCCAGAAATCTGGGCCTGCCAACTGTGTCTTTAGGTAAGTCCTCTGATTTCTGTTTTGTTATTTGCAATATGGCAGTAATTATCTATACTTAAGTTCTTGTAAAAATGCTTTGGAGAAATTGTGTCAACAGTGTAAGCTATATCACATGTCTGTTTTGCAACTACTATGAATCTCAGGTACAACTAAAAATCGAGAAGTAAAAAATATTACCAGAGTGAGTCAGAGTCTTTAAAAAGCCCCAGAACACTCAGCACTGGAACGCTTACCTTACACATGACATTTAGCCACAATCAAAGCCAGGCTCTGCAGCTCTGTATTCACGGAGGGACAGCCACAGACAACCTGGGATTCCAGAGAGTGAGTGGCTGAGTCTGAGCAGGCAGCTCCTTCCCCTTGGGGAGGAACCTGCTGATGCCCTCCATCCTTTGCTCACAGACATGACTTCATGTGTTCCAGCCTTCTGAGGGCCCAGGGAATCTCTCCCCACCCTGTGCCTCTGGAAGGAAGACCCCTGTGTTGTCTGTACCCCTAAGGGGCAGCCCCAGAGAAAAACTGTAACAGGAGAGCAGAGTGGCATGTTAGTGGAACTTGGAAGACATTGGGGGTTTCTCCCAGGAGTGAAGGGAGTGTCTGGGAAACACCCAAAATGAAGAGAGTCTGGGAAACACCAAGTCACCCCAGCCTTTCTTGTTGCCAGTTCCACTCTTGCCAGGCTCTCCCTTCTCCACCCTAGCAACCAGTGGTCGTGATGCCCTGGGTCAGCCCCAGGTCTTGACCTGAACTCAGAAGTCCTTGAGAAGAGGTGGCAGGTGTAGTCAGTCTGACTGCCCTGGCTCCCCGGCCTCATTTCTAACTCCCCTCACAGCTGGATCCTCTCCACACTGGTCCCTCACTATTAAGTCAATCCCAGATCTTTATTATATGAAGGGACATTCTCTCCACCACCAAGAAGGAAGACACAAGGGTCCCAGAAAAGAAAGTATCCCCCTAGAGGAGGAAGTGCACGTGTGCTCTTCTAAGTAGTGTCTGACTCTTTGCGACCCCATGGTCTGTAGCCCACCAGGCTCCTCTGCCCTTGGGGATTCTCCAGCCAAGAATACTGGAGTGGGTTGCCATTCCCTTCTCCAGGGGATCTTCCTGACCCAGGGATGGAACTTGTGTCTCTTGCATTGGCAGTCGGGTTTTTTTTTTACCACTAGCACCTTTTGAACTGTGATGTTCAAGAAGAGTCTTGAGAGTCCCTTGGATTGAAAGGAGATCAAACCAGTCAATCCTAAAGGAAATCAACCCTGAATATTCACTGGAAGGACTGATGCTGAAGCTGAAGCTCCAATACTTTGGCCACCTAATGCGAAGAGCCGACTCATTAGAAAAGACCTTGATGCTGGGAAAGATTGAAGGTGGGAGAAGGGGGTGACAGGACAAGATGATTGGATAGTATCATCGACTCAATGGACATGAGTTTGAGCAAACTCCAGGAGATGGTGAAGGACAGGGGAGCCTGGCATGCTGTAGTCCATGGGGTCTCAAAGAGTCAGACACAACTGAGCGAATGGACAGCAACAGCCACTTGGGAAGCCCCAGAGGAAGAAAGATTTCCTACAAAGGGTGGCAGTCATCTGCCTGGAAGCAGGGAGTTACACCACGTGCCTTCCTGAGGTCCCTCTCAGGGGAAGGTTGTGTTTCTTTAAGAGCACTTTAATGGGCCAAGCTTGTTCTCCGGGGCTCTTTAACAAAGTGGTGATAAGAGTTTAATGTGCTGATTGCTCTGGAACCTATTCTGAAAAGAAAATACACAGTTCAGTGCATAGTACCTAGGGACATGAAGTGAGATTTTCCAAAAACTGGGCCTGCTTCTTCTTTAAAGTCCTATTACCTCATACTGTTTGCTATGCAAGTCCATAAAATGGTATCCTGGTACATTTTTTCTTTTCATTTTATTACTAGAGATCTGGTGTCTTTCCTATTTGGAAAATTATTTATTGAGGAAAGAAATATCAACCTCTGTAAACACACATATTGCTCTTTCTATTTATAAGAAATATTTGAAATGGAGAGAAGGTTCCTGCCTTCACAAGGACTTTTTCTTGTTGGCACTCACCGGAGAGACAACGCAGGGAAACAAACAGAACAGGCACAGGCCTGGGTATTGGCAACCCTGGACCGAGGGCTGAGCCCCACTGTGCAAAGCTGGGCAACCACAGCTGACCGCCAGCCCCCTTCCCTGTCTGTTTCACCCCCTGGTCCTTAGTCTCCTTATTCTGTTCAGCGCTAAGACTCTGTGCTAACTCTCTTCTCTGAACTTTGAGCACTGACCATAAGCATTCTCACCCCCAGCCCTTCATGGGTGACTTAGAGAGGGGAGCTGAGGAAGAAGCAAGGGTGGCAGGCCCATGCCCACATCCCAGGCCACCACGAACAAGCAGGAAGGGTTCAGGCCTTGTCGTGGGGGCTGTTGCTTTTCCCACCTTGAGTTCACCTCCTCTTCTTCTCTATTAGACAAAGAACCTCCTTCACTCTCAGTCCGTGTGGTCTGAGAGGGCTGACTTGCCTCAGCTCCATGGCAGGTGTGAGGCCCAGGCTTCAGCCAACAAGCCCGTCTCAAGCAGCTGGCCACAATGACTGGTGTGGGAAGGGCACTGGACCCAAGACCGCCAACGACAGTGAGACCCAGGACTTTGGTTGAATCAGCTGGAAGAAGAGCACACTGTTGCCAGGGTTACTTGGGAGGTGGGACCTGGAGCTGTGGGTGGCCGATTTATCAGAGCTAGGGGGAATCTGCCCCAGACTGGAGGCACAGGAAAACAGAGCTAAGAGATGGCTACAGACTGGATTCTGATCATATCACTTGTGTCCCTAAGATGAGTATTAATCCTGATGTTTCCGTTATGAGTCAAGAAATTTCCGTTTTGGTCAAAACAGTTTGAGTCAAGTTTCTGTGATTTGCAATTGAAAGAGTCCTGACAAATACGCCTACAAATATGTGACATTTCTTGCATCTTGGGCAGTTCATATGGCTTTAGTTTAGATTTGGAAATAGGATCAGCAATGTTTGTTTGGAGCTAGTTCACCCTCCTACTCAGCGCAGGAATCTCCTGTATGGATAGAAGATCCATTTGGGTTTTTGGTTAAATACCAATGTATCAGAGGGGTCACTTTCTATAGAAGTCTGTTCAGCTTCTTTGATTTATCAAACCATTGAAAAGTTTTTCTTTTGTTGGACCCAAATCTACACCTGTGAAACTGCTATCAGTGCTTCGTTTCTGGAGGAATACAGATAGAGGCTGCTCCCAGACTGGCCTCCATCCTTCTTTCCACACCCCCATCCCTTCTCTAACCCAGCAGGGTCCCTGACTTCCGTAACTCAGGTTTCCATCTGAAAATCATGAGTTGTGACTTCTATGCTTGACTCTATCACTGATACCTTTTTTTGTTTTGATTCCTTCTGTCCCTGAGTTTAACAATGTTTAATAATAACATTTAATCATGCTTAATAAAGTTTCTTGCCTTTCTGATCTTTTCTTCACAATTCCTACTGCTACACCATGGGTTATGCCCTTATTTCTTCAGGTATGACTGTATCAGTAATATAGCATGGTCTTTTTTTCCTCCCCTCTCATTCCAGAATAATCTCTTTAAAATGCAGTGTAGATTGATTGTGAAAGTGAAAGTCACTCAGTCGCGTCCGACTCTTTGTGAGCCAATGGACTATACAGTCCATGGAATTCTCTAGGCCAGAATACTGGAGTGGGTAGCCTATCCATTCTCTGTGGATCTTCCCTACCCAGGAACTGAACCAGAGTCTCCTGCATTGCAGGTGGATCCTTTACCAACTGAGCTATCAGGGAAGCCCTGTAGCTTGATTGCACCCTCCCTCAAAGTCTAAACTATCCTTCTTTTGTTTATTTTGTTTTTAAAAATTGTATTATTTATTTGCTTTTGGCTGTGCAGTGTCTTCGTTGCTGCGTGGGGCTTTTCTCTGGCTGTGGAGAAGGAGGGCTACTCTCTAGCTGCCATGCACAGGCTTCTCTTGTGGCGGACCACAGGCTCCAGGGCACACGGGTTCAGCATTTGCAGCACTCGGGCTCTAGAGCACAGGCTCAGTAGTTGTGGTGCATGGGCTCAGTGGCTCAGAGGCATGTGCTGTCTTCCTGGATCAGGGATGGAACCCATGCTTCTGCATTGGCAGGTAGGTTCTTTACCACTGAGCCACGAGAGAAGCCCCCCTTCTATTGTTTATTAAGTTAACTAGCGCCGACATTCAAGGCCCTCTGTGTCTGTCTTCCCTCCCTCCTCAACTTTTCTAATTGTAATTCCTTCCATGCCCATATGCTTTACATTCTGGTAAGAGTTACCTGCCCAACCTAGGCTTGCTAATCACTGTCCCATAGGCATGCCTTGGTCCCAAACCTCTTCAGTCCCTAGTCGTCCCCTTCTCTATTGATTAAGGTTGGTCTTTCATACCTAACTCAAATCCTTCTTGCCTCACCAGTTTAGAATGACCCCTGATGCACCGACTGCAAACACCACTAAGCTGGCACTTAGTCACACACTACTTTCTCAGCCTCAACTCATCACACGGTCTACATCAGCTTCCCACTCCTCACCCCTTTCCCACTGCTGGAAGAAGGCTCCCCTACCCCTCCCATGCTGTCTCTGCCCAGGGAAGCTCTCCTGCCCCTACTCCCTCCCCTGCCCTCCCCACCCGATTCTGCTCCATTTCCCCTCCCCTCTGCAGTCCCTAGTCATGGAGGGACTCAGATTAGCCCCTCCACAACTTGAGCTGTCTCTCTTTATTTTGAATTAGGTGTCTCTCCCAGACAATTTAAAATATACAAGATCACAAATACACAAAACCAGAGCTTGACTGGGCAGGGCTCCCCTATCACCCCAGGAAGGAGCAAAGGACTGACTTTGCTGTGTACCCACTTCACTCAGGGGGTGCAGGGGTGTTTTCCAATTCTTTGGACATGAATTGTGGTTACGTGCTGGGCTTCTTTCTTGAAGTGGAGGAAAGAAGTGCAACCGTTCAGTCTCACCTGGTCGTCCTTGGTTTTGGAAGCAGAGGGATGAGCCAGGTGTGGGGTAGCAGGGCCCTCTCCCCGCTGCCTGGCTTGGGTGGGCATCTGGGGCTCTGATTTGCCTCCTTTCTCTCCCTCTGTTCCCCTCCCATGGAAGTCTAGCTGCAGGCTTCCCTCTAAGCCCGGGCAACCCCGTCTAAAGAAGGGGAGGCTGTGGTCACTCACCCATGTAGAAGTACTCTGGGGACTTGTCCTCCGAGGAGAAATCCTTCATGGAGCCTCCAAACCGAAACCATAGTCCAAAAGCAATGACAGCAGATCCTGCCAGCTGAAATTACCAACAGACTGTGTTGACAAGGGAGGGGAACATATGTGTGTGAGCTGGCAGAGCAGCCCCTGAAAATCCAGCTGGACCCCTCTTCATGTTTCATACAGTGGGGGTGGAATGATGTGCTCAGAGTCCCCACCCCCACCCCAGGTCCCCGATGGGATGTTAAAGCTGGGCTCTCCTGATTCCAAGCTCAGAGTTTCTCCTGTTCTGTCAGGCTGCCCTGCCATTATGGGGCAGGCACAGCCTAGCTCAGGATGCCTCTCAAAAAGAGTTCCCACAACAGTCCCCCTGGAAGCTATCTGCTCCTTGTCCTATTGTTCCCTGCTGGGTACTCTGGACTTCCTCACCAGCACCACAGAGAGAGGTCACCAAGAGCAAGATGAACTCCCAGACCTGGGGGAAACCCACTTTTCTAAACAGAAGAAAACACACCAACCTCAGAACTCACCCACACCTCCTGAGTGCACAGTGCCCAGTTAGAAAGCTGCTTTAGAAGCGTCTAGAACCTGTCCTGCCCCCAAGGCCACCATGGTCACTGCACTGCCCTGCCTGAGGATGGTTTTGCAGGAGGGGAACTGGCCGGGGTTTTTTTTGTTTCTTTCTTTCTTTTTTTTTTTTTGGTTGCTATTTTGGGTTTCCATGGAAAGCAAGAAAGGAAAAAATAATTTTCTGAAAAAGCCTGGTCTGTGTGTTGTGAGGCTCATGGAGAGGCTGAGTGGCTGGCACAGGCGGTGGCTGGGCAGGCTGGCGGCTTCTGGACTCATTGCCTGCCTCTCTGCTGCTGTGAGGGCTTCTGTGAGGCTCCGCACTGGCTCTGAACGCCTTCCCTACCACTGCAGGTCTGTCCCAGCAGGCTCCCGCCATGGCATCCTCTCTCTCCACAACCATCTCGAATTTGATTATATCAGTTCAACAGTTACTCACTGGCACCTTCTGGACTCAAAGCACCACAGGAAAGTGAGCAGAGATGTAAAAAGAGCCCTCTGGTTCAGCCAATCCATCCGGTTAGAACTGGGCTTGCCTAAGCTATCCCCGAACCACTAGTTCAGAGGCTGCCCTGGCCCCAGTAGGGAAGAGCAGACACGGAGGCTGGCGACAAGGAGACTGAAGCATGAAAGTCAGAGACATAGAGGTTTAATAAGGAAAATGATGTCAAAGTCGGGGTCAGAGCCCTGTGTATACAGGATCCTTCTTTGGGTATCTGTGAAGGGCTGGGGCTCTCCGACTGCATTTATATGAAGACTTTATCTCTTTTCATCCTTTATTCCCCCAAGGCCTATTCCCTTGGTGGCCAGCTTCTTCAGTAGAGGAGCACGATGTCTGCAGGAGGAACTGGAGGCACAGAGTTCTACCAGCGGACTCTCTGAGGTGGAACAACTAAAAGTTTCCAGTACTTAGAGGAAAGCACTAATTGGATAATGTGAGGGACAGCTAAAGGAACTGGGCTGCTCGACCAGCTTTAAAAGATTTTTGCAGTTTAAAAAACATTAGCAAGGCATGGAAAAATATTTAAAGAAGTACTGTTAAAACATTAAGGATATTTTCTTTGAAAGGTAAAATTACAGGTGACTTTTCTCTTTGCACGATCCTCTCAAAGTTTTGTGGGTGAAGCGGGTATATTATAAGCCTAGAGGCCTGATATGGTAGCTTATCTCATCAATCCAAATAAAGTGGGGTGAGTTTTCTTGGGCTGGGCTTTAGTTTGGGAGGAAATTGGCTTTGAAGGTCATTACTGTTTCTCGTACAGGGAAGAGAGTGATGTCCTTTGGGACAGCCCTGTCCTCGGGGTGCCGCCTGGATGGCTGTGTCCAGTAGAACCTCACAGGCAGCCCTGCCCGCCCCGCCTCTGCAGCCACTCGGTGGAAAGAGTTTCCAAACACAAAGCGAAAATCTATTGACAGAGGCATCAGGCCAAGGCTTGCAGCCACCGAGCAGACGGTGGAGGAGGTGACTGGTCCCAGGGACACCGTACCACGAGGCCACATTTTTGGCATCTCTGTACACAGGCTCTAATTTATAGCCGTCTGGGATCATCCTCCCAGACGGAATACATTTGTCCGCTTCTGGCACAGATGTGTCTGATGCATAATGGAAAATTAAAAGAGAGGTTGCAATTTAAAGCCCCAGGGCCAATAAGGAAAAAAATCTGAGCGTGCTCATCCACGGGCCCCCACCCCCAACCCCAAACCTAGGGTTTCCTGCTGGGTCCAGGAAACCGTGGGGGAGCTGGGTGTCGTCACTGTGGAGGGAATCCTCCCAGCATGCCGCCAGGTTGGGAACACTGTGGGTGTGGACCAGGTCAAGTCCGAGGCTGCCGCAGATGACAGCCATGCCTGCTTTGGAAAGTGGTATCAGCTGAGATGACATAGTCCTTTGGTCCTTTATAACTCACCATTCTTGTAAGACTCTTAAAATACTCTATGTTCACGGGGCTTTGGTTGATCTACCACACACCTGAAGTTGCATGAAAATAATTCCCATCAAGTTCAGTGCAGTCAGGGACAAAATGAGCAAGTCTAGGGTCAGTAAGACCCATTGCTCTGTGCCCCCCAAGAGCAAGACGTCTCACTGAGTGAGCTTCTAGGCATATACTTTAACCCTCCTAGACAAACCCGCCACCCTTCGTACAATGCCCCCATCCTCAGTCTGTCCTTTGCATTCAGTCACAACCCTGCACCTCAGCCAACATGGGAACAAAGGCTGCCCGGCCATGCTGCTTTCCTTCTCACGACGCTGCTGCCCTCATCTCCTTTCCTTTCTACATATCTTTCGAAGGTAACTATGGTCCTGACGGATACTAGGCTAAGCATCAAAGAAGCAACAATGAAGAAGACAGTCTGGCTTCCAGGGGGTGCTGGTGGTAAAGAATCCGCTTGCCAGTGCAGGAGACGTGGGTTTGACCCCTGGGTCAGGAAGAAGATCCTTTTGCAGGAGGGCAACCCAATCCAGTATTCCTACCTGAAGAATCCCATGGACAGAGGAGCCTGGCAGGCCATGGTCCATAGGGTCACAAAGAGTCAGACATGACTGAAGTGACTTAACGCACACGCACAGGCTGACATGGAAGATAATCCCATAAGCTAATAAACGTCACAGGACGCAGGAAGTGTGCTCCATGGGACGGCATCACCACCCAGGGATTAGACCAAACTATGACGACCGGCTGTCAGCAGAAGACATTCCATTTTGATTTACATCTTGAAGAATGAGTTAGAGGAGCAGGGAAGGATGGCAGGAAGAGGGAACCGCATGGGTAAGGGCTGTGCTTCCTTATGTGGAACCCTGTGCTGGGGAGAGAGAAGCATCTGGGGGAAGTCAGAGTCTGGAGCTTGAAACTGGATTTGCAGCACGTGGCTCATGGCTTCTGCTAAGCTTGCTACCTTGTGGAAAACCCAGGGCAGGGTCTTGAGGGGAGGAGGAGGTGGAAGCCTTCACTTTGATGGGGACGAGTGCTGTGTGATGTCAGACAGTGAGGAGCCACAGGTAACGACCTGATTGGCTGGAGACCAGATTGGGGTTGCTACAGGATGGATGCGGTGATGGGCAAGGACCATGAAGGATCCTCTCTATCAACCAGAGAACTTTGCTGAGAGCTGCTCTGCATCCAGGACCAGTACTACTCCCCGTGCCTTTGGAACAACTGACATTAGGAATATTGTTTTTCCAGGAATGGACTTTTTCATACAACAGCATGAGTAGGGCTTCGATGCTAATCATTTAATAAGTATTTATTGAACATCTATTGTGAGCCAGGAGGCAAAGATTCACAGATAAGGAAGATCTAGTTCCTTCTCCAGAGGATCTCAGGGGCTTGTGAGAAGCTGATCTCTGTGGCCCAAGACAGACTCTTAACGCTGTGGACAACAATTCCATCAGAGAACCAGCCCCTGAGAAGACACCGGATGTCATCTTTCCTTGTGTCACCATTTCTTTTCTGAGTACCAGTTGCGCATTAAGAACTCAGAATGTTATGCAACAAGATTTTGAGGGCAAAAGTGTGTGCACTACTTAAAGAGAGGACAGAAGTAAAATAGAGACGATAGAAGTGAAAGAGACAGACAATGACATATACATCCTCGCCATTAGATCGGGGATCACCCGGTACAGTTGCATTGTGCATTTTCATGGACAAGTTATTTCAGCAGCTAACTATATTCTGTAGAGTCTGCAGGACAAAGTTGCAAACTGTAAGCATATGTCTGTGGAGAAATTGTGTGTTTTAAAACTAAAGTAGCAGGGGATAGGACTACAGATTTGATTAGAAAATTTTTAATGCAAAGTGGATGGACAAAAAGTTTTCTTTTAAGTAATGCCCATCTGCCAGAAACAAGCCATTTAACATGAAGCAAAGCTTGTTAGTGGATTTCAACTGTATTGTACTGTATTTATTTCCACTTTCCTGTGATTGTTGATGAAAGGTTCTATCTTGAGGATATATATTTTTACTTCAGAAATTATTTTTTCATGAATCAAAAACATGGTTCTTAGGAAGGCACTAATTGAAGGGAAGGGCAGTGCTGAGACAGAAAAATGCAAATATTACTCCCCAGGGCAGTGCTGAGACAGAAAAATGCAAATATTACTCCCCAGGCCTGGGTCCTCCATTTTGCTCAGCTCCCCCCGACCCCCACCCCCACCTCCAGCAGAAGGTAGCCATGCTGACCACAAAGAGCAAATACATGCTACTCTGTTATCTGATGACTAAACTCTCCAGATAAAAAGCATCACTTAGGGGTGTTCTCAGACAGTTGATGTGCTTTTCCCTAGATAGGTGTGTGTGCTTAGTCATTCAGTTGTGTCCAACTCTTTGTGACCCCATGGACTGTAGCCCGCCAGCCTCCTCTGTCCATGGGATTCTCCAGGCAAGAATACTGGAGTGGGTTGCCATGCCCTCCTCCAGGGGATTTTCCCAAACCTGGGATGGAACCCAGGTCTCCTGCATTGCAGGATGATTCTTTACTGTCTGAGCCACCAGGGAAGCCCAAGAACACTGGAGTGGTTATCCTATCCTTCTCCAGGGGATCTTCCCAACCCAGGAATTGAACCAGGGTCTCCTGCATTGCAGGCAGATTCTTTACCAGCTGAGCTACCAGGGAAGCCCCTAGATGGGAGACACAGTAAATTGTCCTCAGATGCTCTCTCTAGTCACACACAATTCCTTCTCTCACCTGGGGACCCTGCTTTTGCTATTTCCTTCACTCCACCTGGCTCACAACTTTCAGCTTTGACCTCACTTCCTCTCGGAAGCTTACCCTGGCCGACGTATGTGCCTTCCTCCATGTCTTATATAACCATTTCTGTTTAAATATTTTTGTAACTTAAAGAAAATTAAGGCCTGAGCTGTGTGAGGGCAAGCACAGGTCTACACTGCTGTGTTCCAAGCTCCTAACCCCTCTCCCTTGAACAACCAGTTCCAAACAGACATCTGTTGAGTGAATGAATGGAGGGCCTTCTTCACAAAGGTGTCATTTAGGCTATGCTGTGGACTGAATTGTGTCTCCCCCTAATTCATACATCACTGAAGTCCTAACTGGCCCTCACTGTGATGGTGTTTGGAGGTGGGGCCTTTGGGAGGTGATACGTTAGATGAGGACATGAGGTGGGGATTCCCTATAAGAGACATCAGAGCCCTCTCCTTGCCATGGAGGACGCAGGGAGAGGCAGCCGTCTGCAAGACAGGAAGAAAGCTTTCATCAGGAACTGAACTGGCAGATACCTTGAACTTGACTTTCCAGCCTCCAGAACTATGAGAAATAAATTCCTGTTGTTTAAGCCACTCAATCTATAGTTTTTTTTTCTTTATGGTGACCTGACCTAAGACAGGTTGATAGGAGCAACTGTGAACAACCTCCTTCACAGCCCTCCAAGGGAATACTTTGAAAGTACTAATTTTAAATTCATCTGCATCTGGGAAACACAGGGCGGACACCTCAGATGGCACTGCGTGTAGACACTGTTGAGTCAACTCAGCATAACACTTGCCCACAGAAAAATAATTAGAGCAGCTAGTATCAGTTCTGTGTCTTTCCAGCCTGTAAGGATGCGTGCCAGGCATCAGGCATGCACACAAAGAATAAATCTATATACACCTTTTACAGGCAGAACATATGAAGACTTAACACAATCATGGCAACACACACACACAATGCCCTTAAGGGAAAGAATAAACAAAATGAATTCTGTATTTCTAGCTCTTCCAGGGTGAATGCCATTGTGTATATACATACCCAACTCACTGGCAATTTTATTTTTCGGGATGACGTCACACAAAGCGGAAAATGACACTTCAACCCTAGAGACTTCATTAAAAGCTTTTAAGCTAATACTTGCTCTTGGAGGCAATTCTCAGCCCAGATGGAATCATGTAATGAACACTCATAATTCTTCATCTGATTGCAAACCACATTAGGAAACCATAAGGGTAATGGAGTTTCATCCTTTTAGCAGGCAAAAGTCAGAAGCACATTTGCTCCAGAGGATGATAGTAGTTTTCTCAAAGAAGAAAGCCAGCTCCCAAGATTTTCATCCTACTATGCAGTGAAAGCAAGGCAAGGATTCAGATGGCACTTTCTCAAAATGAAGGATTTTGTCAGAAGAAATTCAAGAGCCAAATACCATATGACATCCAGGCGAAACCACCTTGGAGGAAGGCTGGTGTCCTTGCTTCCACATCAGGACCAGGTGAGGTGGAACTGGATGCAGGATTGTGGCAGCGGATGAAGACATGGCTGTTAGCTTGGAAATGCATGGCTGTCAGTCTGGAAATACACTGGTTAGATCCCAGTGTTTCTGATTTCCCACATTAGTTTCCTTATAACGATTTCCTGAGAGCAAGTTCATGCTAAGAAATTCCTGAAAGACTTCCTCAGGTAAGGATAGATTTTAAAATCAATGCTCAATTCTCGGTACCATGGAAGGATATCTGTGTGTGCTTAGGCACTCAGTCGTGTCCTACTGTTTGCGACCCCACGGACTGTAGCCTGCCAGGCCCCTCTGTCCATGGAATTCTCCAGGCAAGAATACTGGAGTGGGTTGTCATTCCCTTCTCCAGGGAATCTTTATGACCCAGGGATTGAACCTGGGTCTCCTGTGTAGCAGGCAGATTTTTTACCATCTGGGCCACCAGGAAAGCCCATTAGAAGGATTCTGCCATCCAAACTGCGACAGATTGGGACGTTATCTGTCTATCTAGAATGACAATCAGGCGATATATTTGTGTTAAACACACCTTCTTCTGTTTGTTTAGGTTGTTATAGGGTTAACTGGTATGGATCAACTGACATTGCTGAGGTTGGGGGGATGCTTTGCACAAAAGAACTGGGGAGACACTAAATTCAGGGAAGGAAGTTGAGCCAGGATGAAAAGCTTCCTCTGAATGATAAAGCAGGTAACTTAAATACAGATAGGCAAAGTGTCTGTGTTTATTCAGTGGTTGTATATACTGCATTTTTCTAAAGAAGTACAAGAGAAAGGAGAAGAGAGATCTGTAAGAATTAGGAGACAGATGATGGTTATATGGTTTTCTTCACACATTAAAACAAATGCCACAGACTACTGGCTAATGATTCCAATGAGCAGATGGCTTTATCAAATGAAAATCAAGTACAGCTAAAGTAAAACCCAACCTACCAAGCTAGCAAATTGATTTAAACCCAATGTCCGTCTCACACGACCTGGAGGACCAGCTCCAGGAGGACAAAAGTGGTCTTTTGGATGTTGTCTGAACCTCCTAGCAGCATCTAGCTGGCTTCATCCCAGGCTTGCCTCTGAGTAAACATGTGACATCTCATCTGTATGCAACTTTACACAAGCAAATTGAATATTTGCTTATTGAATATTTCACAACTGGAATATAAAACATTACTTATTTTATGGCCTAATATTTTACAAGGTAGTCTGAGAGAACTACTTTTGAGCGGATAGACAGGTTTCTTGACTATCAACCAATAATACCAATCTTCGCCCAGTTTTAGTTGTTACAGAAAGACAATGGGAGGGGAGAAAAACTGTTTCAGGTAAAACTCACATTAGATTGGAACAAGACAAAACACTTTTTTAGTTACAAAGTTAGCTTGAATGGAACCCAGTAGGAATCATGAGTCTTGTATTCTAGAGAGATTTTTCTTAACAGCTATTTAACCAGAAATTATTTGGGGTCAGGAAGGCAGACAGCACAAGGCCATTACAGGGGGCTAGACAGATACAGCTAGGGCAAGGACAGGCCACATGGGCTTCCTGGAGGAGTGGCAGCAGCTTCCAGGCCCTGTCCCTGCCCCACTGGGGGGCTCTGTTGTCTCCCCCCATTCCCTTGGCCTAGTTTATAAGCTGACGCTTTCCCAATCACAATTACAACAGAGAGGACAGGGCTTGGCACACACTTTGGAACATTCGTCAACTGC
This sequence comes from Bison bison bison, assembly GCF_000754665.1. Lineage (NCBI taxonomy): Eukaryota > Metazoa > Chordata > Mammalia > Artiodactyla > Bovidae > Bison > Bison bison. Next base: position 5,551,199 of record NW_011495072.1, on the reverse strand, counting down.
TCTTGTAGAGAACTTCACCTCTTCTGAGCTGTCAGACTGAATATTGATGCACTTGGACAGGTTAGTAATAACAACATCCACTTGTATATGCTGGGTTGTCGAGGAGCTGCAGCAGATAAAAATGGGGGTTCTAGGCATCCTGGGTTTGAATCAAGCTCTGTCACTTACTAGTCCTGTGACCTCAGGCAAGTCTCTTAACCTCTCTAATCCTCAGCTTCCTCAGCTGCAAAGTGGAGGTAATAATAGTGCCTCCCTGAGAGAATTAAACGACTTCATCTTACTCACTTAGAACAGTGAGTGCCAGCACTTATGATTATTATGGAGGTAGACTGACTAATGTTACATTCAAACTGAAAACTTAATCCTACTCAAGATAGGAAATACTGTGGCCATGATTCTAATGACTTAGACCTCTGCTGTCTTCTTCTACTAATTTTTACTTTAGCTCTCTCTGTAATAGATGGGAGTTTTCTAAACCTCTACACTAAGTATGTCACGGCCCCTTTCCAGAAGCTATGTTCCCCCTCTCTCTTTAGTTTAGTTAAGATACAATAGAGAAAAGCAGGAGAAGATGACTTATGAGAGAAAGAATAAATTAGGCTCCTGCTGCTGCTGCTGCTAAGTCGCTTCAGTCGTGTCCGACTCTGTGCGACCCCATAGACGGCAGCCCACCAGGCTCCCCTGTCCCTGGGATTCTCCAGGCAAGAACACTGGAGTGGGTTGCCATTTCCTACTCCAATGCAGGAAAGTGAAAGTGAAGTCGCTCAGTCGTGTCCAACTCTTAGCAACCCCATGGACTGCAGCCTACTAGGCTCCTCCATCCATGGGATTCTCCAGGCAAGAACACTGGAGTGGGTTGCCATTGCCTTCTCCGAAATTAGGCTAGAGGAATCCAATAGAACTTTCTCGCATGATGTAAATATAAATGTTCTGCTGTCCAATACTGCAGCCATTGGTGACCCATTGTCATTGAGCACTTGAGATGTGGCTAGTGTGACTGAGAAGCTGAATATTAAATTCCTTTTAATACTGGTTAATTTAAATGTGAAAAGCCACATGTGGTTAGTAGCACAGCCACCATATTGGAGAGTGCAGAATTAACATGCTCTAGAATTAACATGCTCATCCCAGCTTCAAACTTCTCTCCTTGTCAGTCTGTAGACTTGGAGTGGTTAAGAGGGTAGAAACCACACACAGAAAGCCAGCTCTGCCACTGGTCAGCTCTGAGGCCCTGGAAAAGGCTCTGAACTCTGTCCCTGTTCCCTCATATGTAAACTAGGGGTGACAATAGCTGCTATTTTAGAAGGTCATTGTGAGGATTAAAGAAGTTAACATAGAAAAAATGCATGGGAAAGCAGATATCACCTAGTTTCCATTTATATTTTGTTGTTCAGTTGCTCAGTCGTGTCCAGCTCTTTGCAACCCCCTGGACTGCAGCACGCCAGGCTTCCCTGTCATTTATGTAATGTTTCATATTCTTCAAGTTTTTGCTTACTGAAATTAATTTTACACACAGCCTCTTGATATCAATATATACCCTTTATCAATTCCCATCTTGCTTTTCCTCTGCCTTAAGCTGATCAGAGGTATTCTCAACTTCTCCCTCTTTCTCCCATATGCTAGAGTGTTTTATGCATCTTTTTTGTACCTGCATTTCTGGAATGCATCAAGATAATATAATCTCTCTGGTCATAGACTTCACATTTGCCAAGTCTGCAGCATTTATTATACCTTACATTCCATGTGCCTTCATAAGTATGTGTGGTGAAAACAGCATAGTGTTTAAAATCAGAAGACCTGAGTGTGAATCTTGGTTTTGTTCCTCTTTAACTCTTTGATCCTAGACACACCATTTACTGAACCTGCCTTCCAGCTTCCACATCTGTAAAATGGGGGTTACATTATTTCATGGGACTGTTGTGATTCATGATCAAATGGGATCACGTATGTAAGAGCATTTTGTAAGCCAAGGCATCATGTGAACGTTATTCTTGCCCATAAAAAAATTCAAACAGGATTAAAAAAAAAGCAAGCCAAGGTAGCCCCTATTCATATCTGTATGATGCGCTCTCAACCCATCTGGTCATCCCATCTTACCCACTTCTTTCTCAATTCCTTCTCCTTAATTCCCTAGCAAGAATGACATGATGGTTAGTGTCGTGTCACTTGCTCTAGGAGAACAGCCTTGTTGTGATATAAACTGCAGTGGTAAGGTGGGGGTTAGAAGTTATGTTCCTTTTTGTCACGCATGACTGCAGACTCAAAGATACTGCCTTTTCTGAGATAACACAGTGAAATGCCATGGACAATGGACAGACAACCTTCTGGTAATTGTAGAAACCATCAACCCTCAATGTAAAAGAAAAATCTTAAAAGAATAATGGTAGAGAGGTAACTGGAAAAAGAACTGCCACAAGGAAGCCAGATAAGCAGGCCAAAAGGGAGGACACTCCCTGCTCCATTCAAAAATGAGAGCCACAGGGGCACTTTGATCTCTTAGGGCCACATCTAAACCAGTTCTCAAAATGTGTTTCCTGGACCACCAGCAGCAGCAACATCTGGGGGCTTCTTAGCAATGTAGACCTACTGAATCAGAATATTTGTTTGAACAAGATTCCCTAGTGATCTGTATGCACATTAAAGTGTGAGAGGCACTGATCGTGGGGTTTTCCTATTTCCACCCAGTGGGCCCCGCTTGGTTGCATAGAAGCATGACAGGGACCAAACAAACAGCCGCCAAGCTGGTGTGTATTAACCAGAGCCATGTCAGTGACTGCTGAAGCTCCTCTAGGTGCTGCGGGATGGGAGGAGGAGGAGACCGGCACAGCACACTCACGCCCCCGAGCAGCAAAGACAGTAGAGAGATAATAAACTACACTCAAAGGCACACGGGAGTGTGGTTCATTATCCTACTAATAAAATAGGTAACTAATGAGAACCTGCTGTACAGCACAGGGAACTCTACTCAGTGTACTGTGGTGACCTAAATGGGAAGGAAATCCAAAAAAGAGGGGATATGTGTATACGTGTAGCTGATTCACTTTGCTGTACAGAAGAAACTAACACAACATTGTCAAGCAACTATACTCCAAGAAAAAGTTAATTTAAAAAAAGGGCTCAATGAAGCACCAAATAAAGGCCTCTTGAGTGTCTCAAGATCAAGGACTGTATCTTAATCATTTCTGAATGCTCAGGACTTGGCAGGGTGCTGGGCACGTGCTAGGTGGTCAGCACATATTTGCTGAGTGACTAATTGCAGGGGAAAGAATCTGTCCTTTTGACTCCAGGCCTTCAATAAGCTACAAGACTCTTGCCACTTTGCTTGATGGGTTGGACTTAGGACACCTGTTTCCCACTTTTCCTTACTTTCACGGATCTCTTAGATTCTGGATTCCACTTTCCTACTTGTCTTCTAGTGTTTAAATCGGATTACCACTAATATCTTGTGTTAGTGCTTACTATGCACATGTACCATACTTAATATTTTACATTTATTTACTCTTTCATCTGCACCAAAATCATAGATTGATGTTGGTACTTGATTAAGTCCATTATATAGATAAGAAAAGCCTCAAGGAGGTTAAACAGCTTACTCATCAAGCTTCCCTAGTTAGTAAATACTATGGCCAGGAATAAACTGAATGAGATGCAAGTATCCACTTTCCAGGCTTCGAATCTGTGGATGTGAACGGCCATGCTGCCTAGATCTGGCTGAGGTCTGTAAGACTACTGGGATGATAGCTCTTGCTTCTGCAGGCTGGCCCCTATTATAGGGTCCTTGCCTCTCCCAGCAACACTGGGCGCCCCCGGCATCCACAACAGGGGAGGCTGGCAGCTGGCACTCTCTTCTCATCTTGACAGAAATCAAAAGTGGAGAGCAGGACTTCCCTAGTGGCACAGTGGATAAGAATCTGCCTGCCAATGCGGGGGACACAGGTTTGACCCCTGGTTTGGGAAGATTCCACATGCAGTGCAACTAACCCTGTGTGCTGCAACTACCGAAGCCCAAGCGCCTAGAGCCTGTGCTCTACAGCAAGAGAAGCCGCCACATAAGAAGCCTGTGCACTGCAACTGAAGAGTAGCCTCTGCTCACCACAACTAGAGAAAAGTCCGCACAAAGCAATGAAGACCCAACACAGTCAAAAAAAAAAATTATAAAAACATTAAAGATTAAAAAAAGCAGAGACCATCCAACAACAGGGCTGAGGAAATTCCTAATCACCTTCTGGGGTGGTCTAACTTAGGGGTGGACCCCAGAGAATACTTTCTTCAGGCTTGTTTTTATTAAACAGTTTTTCTGATAGGTGGTACCTCTGAAGTTACTATTTGAAATAAGTTTGGGAAAGAGGAGGAGGCAACCTCTGTGAGCTTTGGTGGAGTCAAACATCTTTGACTCTCAAGCCCACAAGACACAGCCCTTCTTAAAAGGACCCGTTAGACATCACCAAGTGAAACCCCAAAGCTGCATTAACAACAGTGAGAAGGAAAGGAGAGCAACTTCAAACAAGCCATATATGGCATCGGACTTTCGACAATGAGCGGTCTTGCTTCCTGTTGGTCGGCAGCCCTGAGCAGCTCACACAGCACAATGATAGGAAAATGCTGAACACACAACAAACCAAGGAATAAACAGCGCCCAGGTTTTTTTTTTTTTCGTTAAACCAACACAAGTGGCTTGTTAGATGGTGGTGTTTTATTTATATTGCTATGCAACAGAGGGAAAAAAATAAAGGTGATTTCAGTGAAATGCATGGAACTATGCCATGCTATCTGATTGTAGTGGCCGAATTTAGACACGACAGATGTTGGGAGGGGTTACGTGTTAGACATCAACCGTGATAACAAATTAAATTAGTGGGGTTTGGGGCTAGGCTTTACTTTTGTTTTGTTAAAATTCAAGGGTGAACAGAGTCAGCAGCCCTTGGCCAGGCTCTGGTGGGATCTAGTTGAATGTTTATAAAATCAGGAGCATGACCTAGGGAAACTTTAGCCAAGCAGCCAGAAGGAGGTTGCAAATCCATTTGTCAAATTGCAGATCACAGAATATACCCCACCCCCGCTTGCCTCTGAGCCTGCCTTCTGGTGAGTTCCTGACAGGAAAGGAAGTGCTGTCACCCAGGGGGGACCTCAGACCGGCAGACACATGAGCATCTAAGAGTGTGTGTAAATATTACGCTTCAAGTCCCGGCAAAAGCCAGTCCTTCCAGGAAAATTCTCCCCTGCTCTCTCCCCCTTCCCCAAACTTCCCACAAGTTCTCCAGCCAGGAAAAAACAACATAAGAAGCTAGGGTGGGGCTTTTCTGCAGTCAGGTTCCCTTGGTTACAGTGAAGGTAGGTACTTAGACTATGTATCCCAAACAATCGCTTTCCTCTAAATCATTAGGCACTTGTTTCAAGCCCCCCCCCATTCCCTTCAGTTGTACAGGTATAGACATGGGAGAGCCGCCCGTCCCTGGTCCCCATTCCTCGTGGAACTGAGAGTGAGCAAGGCCCCGCTTCCCCTCCTGGGCCCAATCTGTGCAAAGAATCCATCGACAGGTAATAAGTAGAAAGAGTCCTCCAGATAAAGTTGACAATTGATTATCTGTGCAAATAAGCGAAGGCCATGTATATCAAGTTCTCTAGATTCATTAATTCTTTCTATGGGTGCATTCTGTGTGCTGAGTACTATTAGGCACTAAAGATATATTTGTGATCAAGGCAGAAAAAAATTTTATGCTCTCAGAATATTCTAAGTTCTAGTGGGGGAAATCCACAAGTACAAACTGAGAAGCTAATGTGTAAATGAAGACAAGCCGCAAGCTCCTTGGCAGCAAACATACACACTCTTCCCAGATATTAAGGGACTCTGGGGAAAGAGGGCTAACTTTCATTAATGCTTTCTGTGTGCCAGGCACTTAATAATAATTTTAAAAAATTGAGCACTTACTGTATACTGGGCTCGTGGGAAGGCGAAATCAAATACTTTATGCCTTTCCTTTTAATCCTCTCAGCAACTCTTGCCCCAATTGTTCAGCTGAGAAAACAAGGCTAGAAATAAGAATAACTTGCTCGAGCACACTCTGCTTGGGTCTCTGCGCTTGAACCTGATCCCTTTGTCAGACGGCACTCTCACTCTTGCTGTCCTTCTGCTGGGGATGGTGGTGGTGTATCAGCCCCTCACCCTCATCCACCTCCAGTCTGCCAGTCCTTCTAAATTCAGTTTAAACATCACCTTCTTCAGGAGAACTGTTTCACCTCATCACTAATGCTATGGATGTTTAAAAAAATTGCTTACTTATTTATTTATTGTGTGTGTGTTTCTATTTATTTATTTGACTGTGTGGAATGTGGGATCTTAGTTCCCTGACCAGGGATCAAATTCGTGTCCTGCAAGACCCTGCATTGGAAGCATGGAGTCTTAACCACTGGACCACCAGGGAAGTCCCTCCTGTGAACTCCTTAATTAGATAAGATATATAAAAGGCCATGCCTAACCCTAGTGGCTAACACATGGTAGGCATTCAAGCATTGCTTGTTCCTACCTCCCTTCCTTCCTGTGTCAGAGGTGTGAAATTAGTCACTTGATTATACGCTGTTGTGTTTGTTGTTGCTCTATATGCCTTGGTCATTTCCTCAACTAGATTAGCAGCTTAGGGCACAGTATTTTTATTTACAAATATATATGTGTGGTTGTGTGTGCATATAGATATTTATATTTATATATATGCTGTTTTTACAAGTCTCATGTAATGATGGTTTAACAGAATGGTTCTCAAACTTGAACATGCATCAGCATTTCCTGGACTTGTTTAAAAAGATTGCTGGGTCTCTCCTCCAGAATTTCTGATTCAGCAGGACTGTGATGGAACTTAGAATGTGCCTCTCTGACAACTTTCCCGGAGGTGCTCTGGCTCAGGACTCCCTTTGAGAACAGCTGGTTAACTACATGTACCACAGTGCTCAGAAGCATGAAGGCTGAGTTGGAGGCCCACCTCTGCCTCTCATTAGCTGTGTGACCTTGGGAAAGTGGACCTATTTGTGCCTCTGTTTTTCCTTATTTGTATAAATGGGGATAATAATAGTATGCATATCCAGAGTGTTGTGAGGATTAAGTTAATAATGAATGCAATGTGCTTAGCACGGTCCCTGACACAATGAAAATGCTCAATAAATGTTGCCTATTATCCCTGGAAAGGCTGGCATGACATCAAGCACTAAATAAGCTGAACCCAGTCTAAGAATTCCTTCTCAGACTTAGATAAGACCTCTTTTAAGCAGTGAGAGTGTCACTGAAGCATAACACTTATAATTAACAGCTTTGAAATTAAGCCAGACTATTACAAAGCACAACATAAAAGGCCTTTAGGAATGCCCCTCCCCCCACTATGCTGGATGCAAATGACCAAGTGTACAGTAGCCATGTGTATCTTTAAAACTCAGGACTGTCTACGCGGTACCTGCTTCACACCTTACCCTGCTAAAGGATGCTGAGGATGGCCACTTGGCCTCTGAGAGCTTGGAACTGCTGGAGTCACCCAGGCCTCTGGGCTTATGGGTTGGCAGACACCAGTGGAGACCATCCTTCAGTAATTAGTTGGTGTCGCAGATCAAAAGCTCCCCAGAGTAGTCAGGACAGCCACCAACCTCCTCTATCCTAGTTGTTTGAAAGCCCTTGGCCCCCTGCTGCTCCCTCCCAGCTCTAAGAACTTCTTCACCCAAAGCAGGATCTGTATTTTCCTTCAGGGTCTATCTGAGCAGTTAGTGGCTGGCAGTCCCTGGAGGAAGCCCAAGAAGGAATGTGCACAAGAGACAATTCTCAGACCTTGTTTCCCAGTCCTTCAGGGCCTCAGACAGAATAACTAGGAATTCAGGGATGGTCTAGCCTTAATTTTGTTCCAGTAATACGGGAGACAAGGGTCCTGGCCCTATCAGTCAGCGAACCACTAATCCCTGGAATGTTGTTCATTCAATGCAAAGTTGAATGAGATCATCTCTGGGAGCAGTAGTATTTTGCTGAGCCTGCTGGCAGGGTGTTGTGGGGTGGTGCTGCCGCCCCTTGGAAGCCCCTCCCTTCCTCCCATTCCCTTACAGAAGAACACAACCCCTTCCTTCCATCCCAGCGGTACCCTCCCCTAATATTCAGAAAAAGGATGACCCCGCCAATATCACTTCCACTGCTACCCCCGATTTCCCACATAAGCCCACCACAGCCAGGTGCTGTCTTCACACACTCTGGATGGGGCACCACCTCTGGCAGTCCCGGCTCCCTGGCCAGGCCCAGGCTCCAACGGAAAGGCAGAGCGAGAAGGGGGTGTGTGCACTGGAGCGGGTGGGGGTGGGGGTGATGGTGCGGGGTGCGGGAGAGAATCTGGAGGTAAGGAGAGGCTGGTGTCCCCGCATCTGGTGTCATCAGGCTCCAGATGAAAAGCAAGGCAGAGAGGTTCTTCAACGGGAAGAGCCACACGCACGGGGTCTCCCCTCTTCTCACCATTTTTCGTTGCTCGATCTCTCTCTTGGTTCTCTCCCCCTCCATCCCTCTCTCCCACCCCCACCCCCTTTTGTCTGCCTTTTTCTCACCTCCGCATTTTTGAACACCCAGCCTTCAGGAGCCGGGATCGGACGCCGCAGCGGTCAGCTCCCTGGGGACCCCAGCCCTGCGCCCCCGCCCGGCCCCCTCCCCTGCCCGGCCCTCTCCGCTCCGGGTCTCACCCAGAAGAGCAGGTTGAAGCCGAGCAGCAGGTACTTGATGCACCGCAGGCCCCCACGAAAGCGCCCCATGCTGCGGCCCCGGCGGCGGGATCCGGAGTCCCCAGGCCCGGGCTCGGAGCGCCGGGAGCCGGCGGGGAGGGGGCGGAGCGCGATGGACCGTGGGCGGGGCCTGCGGCGGGCGGGGCCGGTGGTGGGCGGGGCGGCGGGCGGGGTGGGAGCCCGCACCGGGTGAGAGAGGATCAGGGATGACCCGAAGTCCCTAGGCGGGCGATGGGTGGGGGCGCCGCGGGCCGGCGGTCGAAAGGCCAGAAAGCGGATACCCGGCTCTCCCCTGGAACGAGGAAAGGCTGCCTCCTTCCCTTCCCAGGCCGGGGGACGCGCCCCGCAGGTGCCCGGCTCGCGGTGATTATCGGAGCATCTGCGAGAAAGGAGCGTCCACTGGGAACCCGAGACCCATTTAATCAGCGCTCTGTGCAGACTCATTTGAGGCCTGCGGTGATGGTTGAGAATAAGGACATGGCCCTGGTGGCTATGGAAACCTGGGAAGGTGGCCTCGGGTAGAAGAGATAAGTAGGACCCAAGGCTGCCCAGAAACTATCAGTACCCATCGCGGGACACCCGGCCCGGGGCACCCGGGTCCCCAGTTGTGGTTTCCCAGCGCCTTGCCAGCGCACGCACAGGCCGCGCGGAAGCAGATTCTAGGGGACCCTCCCTCGGCTCCTCCCGCGCTTCTCCAGAACTCTTACCTTAATAGGCAAGAACTGGGAGAAGGCGCGGGATGCGGCTTTGCTGTGTCCAGAAGGCTGTTCCCCGCGCTGCACGGCCTGGCCTGCGGAGGGGAGTCAGACAACCCGGGTCCTGATGGATTCGACAATGGAAACCCTTGGAAAGGAATGCAAAACCTCAGGGATTATTGTGATGTGGTGATGGTAGAAAAGCGGGAGCAGGTTTTGTTTTGCTTTGTTTTATTAATATAAAACCGCTGGTGGGGAAACCAGGCTCCCACTTCCATTGACTAAGTGTCTGCAATATGTGGTGCCAGACAGTACGGCGGGGGCGACAAGAAAGTGTGAAATCCAGGGAGCCTATGCATTAATTCAGTAAAACTCCAAGTGCCTCTTATAGACCAAGGATAGTAGCAAAGCCTCAGGGACTCGACAATGAGAAGACAGCCAGGCCTGGCGCGATGACGCTGGTGGTAGAGACAGATCTGTGAACAAATAGTTATAGCAAGACGAGGGCAAGGCTTTGGTAGGCACCTCCTGGCCTCCTGGCATCGGGCAGGGAAGGCATTGCTGGGGAGAGTGGGCCTGAGCAGGTCCTGAATGAGTCTGAATAGAGAGGAAGAGCAGATGGGGCAGCTTGGGCAAAAGTACAGGCTGGACAGGCAAGGGCCTTCTGTGGGGACTGTGAGAAGTGAGGGAGCCCAAATGGAGCAGGGGGAGGTGAGAGGGGATGGTGCTAGGGCGCAGCTTTCAGTCAGTTCCCCAAAGTGCAAAACTACGCTGGAGTCTCCGTTTCCTCATCTGCAATATGGAGATAATAGTACACACCTCATAGAGTTATGAAGATTAATAAGTTAATATTTGTAAAGTGCCTAGAACAATGCATGGCACAGAGTAAGAACTGTAAGGGTTAGCTTTTGCTGTGTTTTAGTCTTCCAGTCAGTTTCTACCATTTTTGGTACCAGTCAGTTGCCATCTTTGCCTACCTCTGTGTCTTTGGACATTTGTTTGACTATTTCATGCACTTTACTTATGAAAATGAATAAAAGGCAGAAAAATGAGTGTGCAGATTCGACTAATAAGTGTAAGCCCAAAATAGTAAAATAGTTAATTAGGTATGCAGAAAGAGGCACATCTCTAGCTTCAGTCAGACAACTTGACATCTCTAATCTATTAAAACAGAAAAATACTAAATTAAAAAATAATGTCTAGTACATAGTAGATATTCAATAAGTCTCTGAAGTAAATGAAAAACAATGATATCATTCTTTATATTGTTGAATATTATGTCTCTAAGTAAGACAAACTACATTTAGAGACTATTCTAGGCTCTTTAGGAAAGAATCTCTATTATAAATCTATTGTTCTTTCATATTACAATTTTAGTACACATGTATTAGAGACAGATCATTGCCTACTAACATAACAGATACAGATTTTTTTTTTACAGATACAGATTTTGAGTGTAGACTTCCCCAGTCACTCCCTCCAACAAAGCTGCGTCTTAGGGGAGCTGACTCTTTACAGGACTAGAGCATTCTAACTGGTAACACATGTTCAAGAGTAGATTATTATATGAAAGCAGGGAAACTCCATTAAATAAGGAAGTTAGCCTTTAAACTAGACGTTATGCAAAGCTGGAGACAGAAACTAAGCAAGGGTAAGATGGTTAGATTTCTGTTTTTAGTCAAGTCGGGACTATGTGGAGGATGCTTTGAAGTGAAGACTTGAAGCTAATTAAAAGACTATTACAGCAATGCAGGGATTCCCTGGTGGCTCAGTAGTAAAGAATCTGCCTGCAATACAGGAGACAGGGTTCGATCCCTGGATCAGGAAGATCCCCTAGAGAAGGAAATGGCAACTTGCTCCAGTATTCTTCCCTGGGAAATCCCATGGACAGAGGAGCCTAGAGGGCTACAGTCCATGGGGTCGCTAGAGTCAGACATGACTTAGCAACTAAACCACCACCCATAGCAATTCAGATAAGAAATGAGAACCTGAACCAAGACAGGGGTAGTGGGTCTAGGAAACAGGCTGATTTGAGAGATATTTAGACTTGATGAAAGATTAAGACAGATTGGATATGAGGGGTAGAGGGGAAAGAGAAGGAAGGATGACTGCTGGATTTCTTACTTGGGTAAGTCACCAGACAGATCATGGAATCATTAAGAGATAGCACTTTTAGAAGGTGGAGCAGGTTTGGGGAGAACGTTACAGACACTGTAGGTGGACTCACCTGTCACCCAATCCTACATCCAGTTTAGAGGATAGGAATGCTAAGAACTTGCTTCCTGGTATCCTTTCCAGCTAGGCATGGTCGTATAACATATTTCTGATTAATGGAATTTATGTGAAAGTCTGTTGGAAGGTTTCTGAAAAACCTGAAATTGTCTTCAAAAAAAGGTTCAGCTATCGCTGGCATTGCTCCCTTCCCTTTTTTCCTGTCTTGAACTAAGACATGATGCCTAGAGCTGTAGAACATTTTGTGACTGTGAGGAAAGGCCAAGAGATTGCAGACTTGCCAGCCAGGAGATCACTGAACTGTGGAACCAACACCAGCAGCCACTTATCTCCAGATGTCTTGTTATGCAAGAAAAATAACCCTCATTTTGTTTGACGCATATATTCTGTTATTTGCGGCTGATGATATTTTAACTGACATAGGGAGATAATACGTTCGTATTTAGATCTGTTGAGTTTTAGATCTGATGGGAATTCCAGATGATGTGGTCCAGGAGACAGATGGAAATATGATTGGGATTCTGGAGAGAGGTTTGGACTGTAAGTTTAGGTTGAAGATTCATCAGCAAATGCTGATAATAGAAGCCAATGTTCTCCAAACTTTTGTCCACACATTCCCTAAAATAATTATGAAAAATTGTATCCTTCTTTGCACATTTCTCCCAATATTTTATTATGAATATTTTCAAACATACAAAAAGTTGAAATAATTGAGCTGTAAACACCATATACTCACTGTCTAGATTCTACATTTTGCTTTAGTTACATTACTTACCTCTACATCTATCCATTCATCAACTTATCTTATTTTTTATGGACTTATAGGTAAATTTTAGACATTAATGCACTTTACCTCTAAACTCTTTAGAATGAATAACAGTAAGTAGAGTTCTAATATTTGTTTATACTTTTTAAAGATGAAATTTATCTGAATGGAATGTTCACATTTTAAGCATACCAGTCAATGATTTTTGACAAATATGTTTGCCTTTCTAACTCCAAACCCTGTTAAGGTATAGGATATTACTGTCACCACTAGAAAGTTTCCTTGTACCATTTCCTGGCCAGCCCATGGCCCCATCTCTCTTGGGGAAAACTACTGTTTTAATGTTTTCACTATAGATTAGTTTCTCTTGTTACGTAATATCATATAAATAGAATTGTACACTATTTATTCTCATGCATTAAATTGACACATAAGATATGTGTTATAAACTTGAGTGTATGCAAAAGATATCATTATGATGTATTTTAAGTATTTTGAAAGAAAATGATCACATTTTAATGCATTCAGTAGAAACTAGTGTGATCTGCTACCTACCATCATCCAAGTTTTCTTTTTCAGATTTAATATCTGAAATGACAACATGAAATTTTTGATCAAAACTTTCAGATGATGTTCTCTTCAATTTTTAAACATTTATATTTATGAGCAGCTTAATTCAAAATAATTTCTTAAATTGAGGTATAATTAACATGCAACATTAATTTTTGGTGTAAAACATAACGATTTATCATTTATATATTCATCACCTGTTAAAAATATGTGAACAAGCTCCTTGAAAGTTTTACATCTTTCTTTTTTCTTCTTGAACTTGTATTTTATTTCAATGAAATGTAATCCTAAAGCAATGCATTTTTATGCTTGAAAGATTTTTCTTGAATGTTCTTTTATACTTGTCTGAACAAATATTTTTATATGTTTATTAAAAGAGATTAAATGTTTCCTCCTGAGACCATAAAGCTTCAAGTTTTAACTAATTTCTTCTAGACTGAGTATTATTAAAATTATTCTTAGTATACAGTTGACTACAATAACAAATACATCTTAAATAAGCAATCATTAAACATAGAAGTAAAATATTCCTGGAGGTGTATCTGTTAATGAGATTGGTGGGGTTGGGATTTTTTTCTACTAGCTCATGTATCCATGAATGAGAATATTCCTTATTGCTAGAACAACACAGGTCCCAGTGTAAATCCCCTTAATATTTTTTTATTGCTTTGATATTAATGCTGAGAAACTTTGTTTAGATAAATGAGTAGATAAGGATGGAAGGAGTTGTTATAGCAATGCCAATCAACTCTTTAAACCCCTTCTGAATTATATGCCGCAATTTGCATACTGATCTATCATCAAAACTATTTCTAATGATCAATAGCTGATGTCTTCATTTAGTGTTTCTTCAATTTTTTTGAAAGCATAGTTGGAACTCTTCTAACTTACAAGAGCATTTGTTGCCCATATTATAGTCATTCACTATATTAATGTCATTGTTAGGGGTCTCAGTACCTGCATGAGTTTTTCAAGTTGCTGGCCCAGAGAATTTTATATAAACTCTGGGGAAATGTATTGTGATTAGATTTAGGAGGAGTGAGCAGTAGCTTGTGAGGGAAGACACCTTGATCACAGACATATTCTCAGACAGATCGATTCTAGGAAAGAGTACATATGGAAACTGAGGATCTGGAAATGGATTCTTTAAAAACTATTCGTGTTGGAGTACCCCTGGAAAGATTTCTTATACTGCCAGGATATGCATGCCTGAGACAAAAGGCTGTTTTAGGCCACCAGAATGGATAATATGGCCAGGGCGAATGTGAGAAGGGTTGAGAACAGAAACTTTAGAACAACAGCGTTTTAGGAAGTGGGCTTCCCTGGTGGCTCAGACAGTGAAGAATCTGCCTGCAACGCGAGAGACCCAGGTTCGATCCCTGGGTTGGGAAGATCCCCTAGAGGAGGAAATGGCAACCCATTCCAATATTCTCACCTGGAGTCTATTAGGAGACAAGTACATGGACAAGTACAGAGGAGCCTGGTGGGCTATAGTCCACGGGGTGGGAAAAAGTTGGATACGACGGAGCACCTAACATACACGCAAGCACATACAGAGATGTAACACTCAAAGGAGACTGGAGAGAAATGACCAGAGAGGTAAGAGAAAACTCAAAAAGAGTGATGTCACAGAAGCCGAGGGAGCAAAGGGCTGCTGAGGAGGGAATGGCCACTGTACAAATACCTCAGCAATAACAGGTGAGATTATAGTTCCCTAGAATTGGTGTTATTGAAATTTAGGACCTTGACAACTGGATAAGAGCCATTTCAGAATAGTACGGCAGTGTTCCTCCAGAATAGGTATACTTTGACTTCTGCAAATCATCTCAAGGTACTACCACAGTGTATTAAATCAGATACAAGTGCATTTAAAGGTTGGTTTTACAAGTTGCCAGGGGAGTTCCCCACTAATCACCATGATCAAAATACGTACATCTCCTTGTTCATGATGGTTATTTCCTATATACTCCTACCTTGAAGGTGTAGCCCTTGGGAGGGGGGACCAGGTTTGGGTGGGGTCTCCCAAAGACTCCTTACCTTAATGGGATTTCAGGCTTTACTTCATGAGCCCCAAGTCTTTGCAGCTGTTGAAACAGAAACTTGGGGCCAAAGATGGCCTTGGTACCTGCTTAATTTCGAGGGTTCTTGCTTTTGTTTCATTATGGGCTTTGTAGATTCTCTTGCTTTTGTGCTAGCTAAGCAATGTGTTTTTAAAAAGATGCTTATATATTTCTAGTGTTTTCAATGGAGAATGTAGTTTAGGATATCAAGTTTGCCCTAGTGCTAGAAAAAGAAGCCCGGTGTGCCTGCTGTCGTGACTTTCGTTTTGATAAGCAGGACACGGGCAGTGTTTTGACTGCTAGGTTTGCAGCATATTAATCCTGTTGCTATGCAGTTGTTGCTGGAAAATAGTCTGTGGGCGCAGGGTTTCTAAACCAACCATGTCTTGGATGCCCAGAGAAGGAAGGAAGGCGAGGGCCTTGGCTTGCTGATTACAAACCATCTCCATGGTCACAGGTTGCTGAGCTCTCCTGTCACGATGTTTGCCCAGCAGCATTCAGGCATCTGTGGCTTCCTCTCCTTATTTTTCTGCTTCTGGTGTTTGCTGGTGAGAGGAAGGAGTGTATACCTGCTTGTGCAGGCATGTAGGAAGCAAGAGAAAGGACTATGAGACAGGAGAGAGGAGCAAACTCAAAAGACAGTTGTTTTCACAACCTTAGGAGTTGGGGAATAACCTAGTCATTTTAATTTTCCCTTTTGTAGGAGGTTGGGGAAAGGAGAGGAACATAACCCATTCAGGTCTAAGTTCTAAGTCTGAATATTTACTGTGTCTTCTAGATGATCTTCATTTGAATGATCTGAATTAGGAAATTAATTGGATTAATTAAAAATTACAGAATAATAATCTGGTGTTATTTTAATGTGATTTTTCCTTTTGTTCCTAAGTTTCAACAGAGGCCCCGAACACTGAGAACAAAATCATAGCTACCTAAGGACCTTTATAGTCTAAAGCAAGGTGCAAGACAGTCTGCATAGGCAGGGTTCTCTATAGAAACAAAACCAATAAGATGTACTTGTATACATACTAAAGGGATTACTCATGTGATTATGGAGGTTGGAAAGCCCCACAGTCTAACGTCCACATGCCAGAGACCCAGGAGAGCCAATGGTGTAGTTCCAGTCCAATAGCTGGCAGGCTCCAGATCCAAGTAGAGCTGATTTTTCAGTTGGTTCTGATTTTTCGGTTCCTGAAGGCAGAAAAAGACCGATGTCCCAGCTCAAGGAAGTCAGGCAGAAGGAATTCTCTCTTACTCAGCCTTTTTGTTCTATTCCAGTCTTCAGCTGATTGTGTGAGGCTCACTCACATTAGGAAGGCAATCTGTTTTACTCAGTCTACTCATTCAAATGTTAATCTCATAACAGACACATTCTCACAGACACGTCCAAATAATGTTGGGCCAGATGTCTAGGTCCCCTCAGTCAAGGTGACGTGTAAAGTCAATCATCACACAGTCTATATAGGACTTGCAAAAGATGGAATGAAACATGATCCTGCCAGGCAAGGGCACCCCTTATCATCTTGGCTAAGAGAAGGCTAAGAGTATATTGACAGATTAATAAGAGAGGGTCAGTCTCACCCCACCAAGGAGAGGGGTGATGGATGGGATGCTGTCCCTTCCCAACTTCAAGTCACCTGTAAGAGGCTTCAAGAAAACCCCTGGAGGGGTGACAGATGTCCCTGGAGTTTTGGGGACAGAAGAACTGGTACTGGATTCATGTCTGGCCCTGTCCCCACATGATGGCAGAGTACAGTTGGCCCACTCTGAGAATGACAGACTTGATGACATGACTGTTTCCTGGGGACCAGACATGAGCCCTTTGGAGAGACTTGCACTCGGGATGTCCTAAAAGAGACCTTGGCAAGAGGAGTTCCCGGCAGATGTGGGGGGTGGTGGGGAATAGTTAGAAACCAGGAGCTCCAGGGATAGTCATGATTACACAGCTAGAGGGGGTATTCCCCAACTCAAGAGAACTGAAGATGGGGCAGGGGCTTCAGAGACCATAACAATTTACTGTCACTTATGGACATGGGAAGTTTATGGGATATTCCATGTTCAAACCAGCTATGCATGCATTACATGAGACATCTGGCTGCACAGCCTTTGATGGGAATAATGTAAATAATAGACGTTATTGAGCATTTAACGTGCAAAGCTCTGTTCTAAGCTCGTTATAGTTATTAGCTTCTTTGACCCTTAAAACAACTCTAAGAGTTATTACCATTTTAAAAATGTGGCAAGGAGGGTTTAAGTAACTTGTCCAAGATAAACTGTGACAATGCTTGGTTTCAGGTCCTAAAGGTCTGGCTAGAGAGCTTACGTTTTCACTCCCGCTTTGGTCACTCATCAAATCTTGAGTGCCTACTATTTGCCAGGCACTATGGTAGGCACTGGGGATATTGAATGACACCTGCTTTTGGGAGCTTATGGACCAATGGAAGCAACAGTCATGTAAACAAGAAATTATAATATCATTGACAAGTGTGTCAATAAAAAATGTCTAGAATGATTTGGGAAAACACAGAGGGGGGACTTAAGAGAGCTGGGAAAGGCTTCAAGGAAGAGATGCCACTTTGGCTAATACTTGACGAGCTAGAGTTTGACAGACAGAGAGGAAGTGTATTTCTTGGGTTGATGATAAGGAGACTAGCCAAAGAGACAGTAAGGAGTTGGGTGTGGCTAGAGTGTGGTTGGGGTGGGGTGCTGGCTGGGAGGAGAGCAGGGAGATGGCAGAGGGGATAAAATGACATGTGGGGCCAAACTGAGAGACCTTGTTTCTTTGTGTCTGCTAAGTTATTGGGACTTTATTTTGTTGGGAGCAGGAGAATGACTCAAGTTTGTATTTTACACAAAGAGGGGACTGAGGAGTGAGGGAGATACATTCATTCAGCTAGTCTTAATTGTGCCAGACCCTCTGCAGTGACTGATGTGGTCTCAAGAAGGCTGCAGATGTTCTGAGAGGGGAGATGGCATCTACCCAAACCTCCCATTTCGAGACCAACACTGAGTCCCAAATGAGAAGTGCCCAGTGCTTCAGGGGCAGTGAGGTTCAGAGGAGTGAGATACCCTTCAGGCTGGGGGAGTCGTCGAAGGCCTCAAGAGGTGGAGGTGGGGGCGTCAGGGTTTCGGGCCTTGAATGATTGTGTAATTTGAAAGGCAGAGATGGTGGTGGGACAAACATGGATGTGGGTGCTGTGTGGGGAAAGGTGAGTCATCCCCCTCGGCTGGAGTGCAGGGGACATGAAGGGCACCTGGCTGGAGCCATGGGCAGATCTTGAATCGTGTTCCCCAAAGTATGGTGCCAGTAGGGAATTCACAAGATGACTTTTGGTGGTACATGATGGACGTTTTAAAGTTGGGTGTTTATATGCATGCACACTAAAAATATTTAATCAGTAATTATAGTATTGCTTACAGTGAAGCAAAATAAATGAGGCAATTTAATCAACATTCAGGAAGTAATAATATAGATGGTATTCAGATAGGACAAAATCATCAAGGAAATAAAGATTCAGGAAAATTGGGCTAAGGTATTTAGAATGATTTAGGAGGGTAGGCACACCAGAGTGGGGATTCAATAGAATGATCAATCTGAGAGCTGATGTACAGTGGATCAAATTGGAAAAAGGAATCTGAGCTGGAGAAACCAGTAAGGAAACAATTATAGTGAATCAGTAGTAAGAGTTTCCTCTTTAGGGAGCCTGTGCTGCTCCAGTTCTTGTAAATTCATCTTCTGGCTGTACATGGAAGTAACATGTGCTGTCGGAAGCGGCCACGATGTCTCCCACTGCCTCTCTGTAATGAGGCATCTCTTGGTTTTGGCAGTGGCATTGTGAAGATTTGACACATTATACATCACAGTTTCATCTCTGAGCTCTTTCTTGGGATCATTGCCACTCTTTTTCCACCAGAAACTTTTAATCTAATGCAGTGGAAGAAGTCTTCTGTGAAAGAGGGGAAAAAACGAGTCTTTCAGAAACTGTCAGGCCAATGCCTCAACACTGCATAAGAACCTTGAGCTCTGTTCCAACAAAGCAAAACAGCATGAAGGCAAGCCAAGGCTTCCTGTCCCACTTCAGTGTCCAACTCTTGTGCAATTTTTATCTTTAGGCCTTTTGCAATGTTGCCTTAAGATACTGCAACCCACATTTGAAATATTCTTCCTGTGAGAAATTTCATGTTAAATTTACATATTTTGAGCAAAGCTTGCCTGTCTGGGAAGGAAGTCACAATGCAACTCCAAGAGATGTATCTCCAGGGGCAAGGGAAGTGGTCTGGCCCACCATGGGTGGTTCCTGACTACAGGCGTTTTAGCAGATCCCTTGTCTTATTTTCCTTTTGTCCTGCACACCCGAACTCTCATCTATAGGTAACACTTACCTCTTCCTTCACCCTCCAAAGTAGAGGAGAGGGTCAGAGTCAGATGTACATGTTTCTACATAATGATTGGCAGAATGAGTAAAGGTGGCTTGTGTATTTAGTGGTTACCTTACCTCTCTGAAGGCTACAGATGACTCAGAGAGTGGGGCCTGGGGGAGCATTATGTGATGTGTGCCCTGATATGAGACAATGTCTGGTGGCTCTTTCTCTACTTCCCATGTCTCAAGCCTCCTATATGGTCCACCCTCTTGATGCGATGTTGCCCGAGTTTGTTTCCTAGGCAAAACCACAGGAATCCAGTTTGTCCTTAATGATCCTCCTGCCTTTGTTTCAGAATCTTTAGTAGATCTCTGATTTTTTTTCCCCCCAGAATTCTTTCCCATTGGTCTTGGTTGCCTCTTGTGGGATCTAATTCCATGACCAGGGGTTGAACCCAGGCCCTCTCCATTAGAAGTGGGGAATCTTAACCATGGGCCATTAGGGAAGTCCTGCCACAGATTTTTTGGTGATTTTCCCTTTGGGGGAACATGGTCCCCCTTTGGAAGCTGTTTTGAGAGAGGCTTGCATTTATGTGTGTTGTCTTGTGGCCAAGTTGAGCCCACGTGAGTTAGGCAGGTTAGTTCTGATGGTGGTGAAAGTGAAAGTTGCTCAGAGTCATGTCTGACTCTTTGCGACCCTATGTACTATACAGTCCATGGAATTCTCCAGGCAAGAACACTGGAGTGGGTAGCCTTTCCCTTCTTCAAGGGATCTTCCCAACCCAGGGATTGAATCCAGATCTCCCTGATTGAACGCAGGTCTCCTGCATTGTGGGCAGATTCTTTACCGGCTGAGGCACAAGGGAAGCCCAAGAATACTGGGCTGGGTAGCCTATCCCTTCTCCAGCAGATTTTCCCGACCCAGGAGTTGAACCAGGGTCTCCTGTATTGCAGGTGGATTCTTTACCGACTGAGCTATCCCTTAATCCCCGCTGCCTGCCTCTGTGGCATTTCCTTTGCTCCTGTCCTTTTCAAGGCTCAGTTGTTTAGCCTTTCCTTTGATGCTACAACATCTGCTGCCCATAAATTAGTTTTTTTCTGAAGCAAGTCAGACTCTGCTACTGTTGTTTAAGATCAAAGAACCTGAAAAGGCCACCGTCTGCTCCCTTTTCTCAGTGTTCATTTAACTTCCCCCCTGCTTAAAGCTCTATTGTGGCTGCACACTTTTGTTAGATCAAGACCCAGATCCCAACCACCGCCTGCAGACCCAGCCTGTCCTGCCCTTGGTGGTCTCTCTGTCCCACCTTCTCCATCACTCTCTCTGCCGCCTGGCTTGCCGCCTTCCCTTATCTTGAGTGTTCTGTGTACTATTGTGTGGGAGTTCACACACGCTGCCCTCTGCCTGCCCAGCTCTTGGAGTGGGCCTTCCTGTGTTCCCAACCCACAGCCGGGTTTATAGCTTAGGTGCTCTCTCAGCATACCTGGTACTTCCCCATCATAACACTTATCTCAATTTGCATATGTGCATGCATGCTAAGTCACTTTAGTCATGTCCTACTATGCGACCCTATGGACTGTGGCCCACCAGGCTCCTCTGTCCATGGGATACTCTAGGCAAAAGTACTGGAGTGGGCTGCTGTGCCCTCCTTCAGGGGATCTTCCTAAGCCAGGGATCGAATCTGCTTCTGTCTGCTGCATTGGCAGTCAAGTTCTTTACCCCTAGTGCTACCTGGGAAGCCCTTGTATATATATATATACATGTAAATCTACTGGCAGCCTATGTGATCCTTATTTATCTCCTTCACCAGATGACAAGTTCCATGAAGACAGGAAATATGTTTTTGTCCCAGACTGTATGCTGGTGTCTAACACAGCACCTGCTATGTGGTAAGAGTTCAAAACATTTCTGTGGAACAGATACATAGGAAAATGCACAATCTGACCTTGTCAGATGACCTGGGCTGTGAACTGTGCTGCCAGCCTGCCCCTCACTGAGATTTCTGTGCTTCATCTGTCCTCTTTAGGGCTCTGAGCTGCACTGGGCAATGGTGGCTGCAGTGGTTTAATCACACACCTAAACATGGTTTTTTGATAACAAGCTTCTCCACTGCCTTCTTTTCTCCAGTCTTCTCTCATACCCTCCTCTCCAGCTTATCCTACTGAGCTGTATTCTTCTGTGGAGGCTGTCAGTTCTCCTATGGTCGGATTATTATACCCGTGAAGGCAGGAACTAGGGGTGTGAAGACTAATTCTTTCTCTGGCTCTGCCTGAGTTGCTGGGTGGACATTAGCTAATTCATTTAATCTCACTGAACCTGAGTTTCCTCATCTTTAAAATGGAGAGAGTATCTGCTCCATTATACCGTACCATCCATCCGTCACCCTTCAGTATCCATGAGGGTTGGTTTCAGTCTCCTCACTCCCCACTTCCCACACCTCCCCAAATCCAAAGATGTTCAAGTCTCTTATGAAAATAGGAGCATAGTATTTGGATATAACCTACCCATATCTTCCCGTATACTTTAAATCATCTCTAAATTACTTATGATACCAATATAGTGTAAATGTTACGTAAATAGTTGCTCATGTGGCAAATTCAAGTTTTGCCTTTTGGAACTTTCTGGAAGTTTTTCCCCTGAATATTTTCAATCTGCGGTTCATTGAAACTGCAGTTGCTTGGATCTTTGGTTATGGAACCCATGAATACAAAGGACTGCTTGTACCTTGTGGTTGGGAGGATTTTTTATTACCTTCTATCTTTCTTATACCCTTTATAATATTTGGTCTCTTACAGGTACTCTCCAAAAATTACAGTGCCTCAATCTATCTGCCCTTATTTTATCTAGTAAGTATAATAAGATGTACTAACAGCTAGACATGGAGTTAAAGGCTTCATATATGGGATCTCATTTCATCCTCTCAAGACTGACATTAGTTTTTCTCAACTGACTGGGAGAAAACTGAGACTGAGAGGTTAAACAGCTTATTCAAGGTCACTCAACAAGTCGGGGAGCCGGGGTTCAAATCTGCACCCACTTACTCCAAGGTCAGTGCTCTTCACCCAGACCCACAGGGCCTCCCTTGCACATTCCTCAGGTGGCCGCCCAGAGGCCCCACTATGCTGAGTGTCCCACACTTTGGGCACTGTGTTGGCTGATTGACATCCTTCGTTTCCCTTAATGTTTACACTATCATCATCATTTCACAAGTGAGGAAAGCAGAAGCTCAGAGACGGAACCTGGACTTCCGCTTCTGGGAAGGATAGATCAAGTTGCATCAGGCCACCACCACTACCACTCAATGACAAAGTAACAAGGAGAAAACCGGGGAAGCTGTCAAAGTCATCTACTGAAACAAGGAGAGCAGTAGAAGCAATGAGGAGAAGGCAAACTGACCTAGAGAAGAAATGGCCTTTCCTAGAACAGCTGATCCCTACTTATTTTC
Organism: Bison bison bison; assembly: GCF_000754665.1. Classification (NCBI taxonomy): domain Eukaryota; kingdom Metazoa; phylum Chordata; class Mammalia; order Artiodactyla; family Bovidae; genus Bison; species Bison bison. The sequence goes on along the minus strand of NW_011495072.1, from coordinate 5,528,345 downwards.
TTCCCTGGGGGCATCTGCATATTCTGAGCATGGGTGTGGACTTGACCTGAGTGAGCAGACTCCACAGAGGGAGAGAGAAACCACAGAGGCTATGGCCATCTTGAGGGGCTGGTATGACAGATGAGAAACCATAAAGGCTGGACTGGATTTCCCCCTGGGACTCTGGCTGAGCTCTGGGGAAGCCGATAAGAGGGCTCAATAAGCTGGGAATTAAATCTGAGACTGATTATCCTGCATCACAGGTTAGTTTTGTTTTGGGTTTCTTTTCTGGGACCCATGTGGCCGAAAGGATCGTTTCCACTTCTTCCCTTTAGCCTCTGTATTCCGCTTGTACCAATCACGTCTAGATTTTCTGCGACAAGTAGCTTTCCGAAGACACTGGCGCCCCCTGCTGTCAGAAAGCAGCTTTGCAAGGACTTGGAGCCTGCCCTTAGCATCTTCTGATACCCTTCTTCCAAGAATCAGAGGTTTAACCTCCATGATCAAAGTCTGAGATTTTGTCTCACTGGTCTCCTTGGAATGCTGACTGTCTTGACTTGTAGATGCCCACGGCATCTACATGTCAGTTTCTCTTCTGTAAAACAGAGTCAAGAGGGACCACTTCCCAGGTTGTTTGTGCATTAAAGGCGGCAGTGGATAAAGTTTTAAACATTGCCTGGTATACAATTAGTGCCAGGTAGACACTTATAGTAGCAGTGATGATTGCTAAGGCTGCCTTAGGCTCTTCTCAAAGCTCCTCAAAGCAGGCAGCCCTAGCTGTCACTCTCAGTGGTGGTAAGAGCTACTCTGGCTCTGAATGTTCCAGGACGTTCAGATGTTCTCAGTTCTTCTCATAGAAGGACACCAAGGACCTGGAGGCTGGTGGTCAAAACTAGGAAGAGGAAGGCTTGAGTTATGGCAAGGTGAGTGCCATGCAGTTCCCCTGACTTCAGCCTCTAGTCTGTTAACCGGGTAGCCTTGGTGATTCTCAAGTCTCAGGCCTCTGGGAGCTGAGGTTACTAAAACTGTCTCTGAAAAACTGCCTTTCACAAGGTTGCATTTTGGTCCCCTCTTAGAAGATGAAACCTCTGACTTCCCTTATGTGGAAGTGCTCTTGAGTTGACTTTGCAGGGAGTTCAGGCCTTCGGGGTTTGTGGCTTCAGCTCCGCATCATGCTGTTTCCCATTTTTCAGTTTCTCCACCTCTCAAGTTTCTGTGTTACCAGTATCACCAGCAGCATAGGTCTCATGGAGGCTTCTTCCCTGGCAACCAAGAAGAGTTAGCGTCACTCTTCGTTTCAAAAGCATGCACTGTCCCTTGGGTGGCGACCTGCATTCCCTAGATCTTGGCACCGCCTCTCCTCGAGGCCCCGCCCTTGACCCGCCCCCTCCCAGAGTGCTTTGTGTCAGCTCTGGCCGAGTGGACAAGTGGACGCAGCTGGCTGCTGGACTTCGGGACTTCTCTCTCTGGATCCCATCCTGCCTGCGACACAGGGACAGGAATGCAGCTGGCAGCAGCCTATGGGGGCAGTCAGAATCTGAGGTATTCCCGATAACCCTGCCACTGCCGGGCAGCCGACAGATCCAGTCGCCTCCTGCTAACTCTGAGCCACTACTTTTGCTCCCTCAGCATCTTTATGCTTTGACCTTTTAATTTCTCCCTGCTCACATGTTACTGCGTATACAAAGTTAAGTTTGGGCCTTGTGGTTTTGTTCAGTTCTAGAGTTGCCAGATATAATACAAGATACCTAGTTAAATTTCAATTTCAAATGCAGAAGAAATCTTTTTTTTTTAAGTTTAAATATGTCTGAAATATTGCACGGGACATATACTAAAAAAAAAAAAAAAAACGTTTCCTTGTTCATCTGAAATTGAAGTTTCACTGGATATCTTATTTTTTTCACCAAATTCACATTTTATTCTGTTCTGTTCTGCCTAGTCACGGGCCTCCCTGCGCTGAGGAGCTTTCTGGAGAAGGCACTTTACCTGACATCAGGGACTGCACCACCCTTCAGATCAAGTGCATCGTTAGCATGATTTCTTCCTTAGACTGGAAGCTCCTTGGAGGCAGGACTTGTGCTTCCCCTCTGTGGGTAAACCAGTCTGCGTGTGGAGTCTCAAGCGAGGGCCTGAGGGCAAGCCCTCTTATAACAGTTTGGATGTGGGGCTCCCTTTTGTGAAGTTACCCCATAGGGCTGGGACCACATTTCCTGAAAGGCCGAGGGGCTGGTGAGCAGCAGGGAATCCTGGAGGTGGAAATCCCATGCTCACAGGTCTGATGATGTCTGCAGGGCTGGGGGATTGGCACTGAGCTTCTGCCCAGTGGGATTCTTCTGGGTGCCTTGTGCCATTTTGCAGGACACAGAGGTTCATTTGATACTTTTCTGTGGCATGTGTTTAGGATAAAGGGCAGACCTGGACTCCCTTCTCTACCTGATAGCCTCTCAGTTTCTTGGCTTGTGCTCCCTTTCAAAACAAGGGGAACAACTCCTTTGTTATGTGCACGAGGAGAAACATTTGAGCAGGCTTTGGCTCTTTTGCCTGTCAGTCCAGTGCTCAGCACTGCCTGTCTCCCCATGGATTTGGTGAGGGAGGCCTAAAGCAGGAGGTTTACCTACGCCCAGAACTCTGGCAGCTGTGACTGGCTTTGCTTCTCTTCTCAGCAGAGATGACAGGAAGTATCAAAGCCAAATATTCACTGGAGGCAAAGTCTGAACACTTGAAATAAGATTTAGTGACTCAATCCATTGTGGGCCACTTGGGACTCTGAAAATCCCTGCAGGTTATGTGCTGATGATAGCTGAGCTAATCTTAGGGAGGTGGACAGGGGCATCTTCTGGCGTCTATGTTTTCAAATTTCCTCTTTTCTCCTCCATTCAGGAAAAATTCTTGGGTTGTGAAGCTTTATTCTTGGGTTGTGAAGCCGAAGAAGCCTCTGGAAGCCTGTCATCGGTGAATGACAAGGTGAAGGTCTGAACCCCAGAAAGCCTTGGCCTCAAGCAATGCCATTCCCTTCTCTATCCCCGCCCCTTGATGTCTGCTCATTTCCAGGAACCTGTGCCGTGTGCGGGTCACACCAACGCTGGTTCTCTAAGAGGCACAGAGGTTACCCTAACTGTCCCCTGCCTCAATGGGGCCCATCTGAAAGGGTGTCCCATTTTGTAAAAAAGTGCAAAAAATTTTCTTGTTTCTGCTTTAGCCAGAGCTCTCCTTAGTTCACTACCCCCACCTCCCATTCTTATCATCATTTTTTGCTACATTTCTCATCCCTAAGTGCCCCTTGGAGCCCTCTGTTGGGACTTGTCCAGTCCTCTGGCAGGGGGAGGGCTACTCCTTCCCTTGGGCTCTTTTCCACTTCCCCCCACCTCTTGCCCACCTGGCAGCTCTTAGGGAGTGATTGATGGTGTTGTCTCTCATTATGTTGCCAGAGGGGAGACGGTGAAGAGGCTAAGTGAAAGAAAGGGGCCTGGGTCTGGGGGTAGGTGGGCTTGTTTCTCTGGAGGGGTTCAGAGGTCCTTTTTCATACCTTAAATTTCTTGAATGGATCTCCTGTGGTCAATAAAATGTTTTTAATTAAAAAGAAAGTTTTAGAAAGGACTGCTCTGCCTCCCCCAGCATTGATGATCTGGCATGAGAATAGTGGAATTTCTGTTTGTTAAACATCTTAAAGACAGGTTATACACTGGGAAAAGATATTTGTGATACATGTAACTTGCAAAGGATCAGTATGAAGATTATACATGCAGAATTCTTGCAATTCAAAAAAAAAAAAGAGAATAAACAACACAATAGGAAATGGATAAATGACACGAACATGCTGCTGCTGCTGCTAAGTCGCTTCAGTCGTGTCCGACTCTGTGTGACCCCATAGCCGGCAGCCCACCAGGCTCCCCCGTCCCTGGGATTCTCCAGGCAAGAATACTGGAGTGGGTTGCCATTTCCTTCTCCAGTGCATGAAAGTGAAAAGTGAAAGTGAAGTCGCTCAGTCATGTCCGACTCTTAGCGACCCCATGGACTGCAGCCTACCAGGCTCCTCCGTCCATGGGATTTTCCAGGCAAGAGTACTGGAGTGGGGTGCCATTGCCTTCTCCGACATGAACATGGGTTTCACGGAAAAGGAAATTTATGTGATTAAGAAACATATGCAGAGGTATTCAGTCTCATCTCATTAGTTATAAAGGAAAAATAAGACAATAATGAGTTAACATTTGTCTGACTAATTGGCAAAAGTTACAAAGTCTGTTGATACAGGGAATTGGAAAAGATGTAGACATTCATTTATTCAATAAAAGTTCATCCACTTCTCCTTTGTCCTAGATACACATTTAGTGCTCAGGACATAGCGGTAAACAAAAAGACAAATATGCTAGTTGTTATGATAGCTTACGTTCTTCTGGGAGGAGATGGACAAGAAGCAGTAAATATAATAATTAGCTAGTTGTATAGTATGCTAGAAAGTGAGATATAGAAAGATGTGAGGACAGTTGAGCATAATGTGGGGGAAATTTCAGTTTAAATGGAGTAGGTCAGAGTATATCTCATTGAGAAAGTGACATTTTAAAAAGATTTGAAGGGCATGAGGCAGTGAATTGTGCATGCCTAGAGAAGAGCATTTCAGGCAGAGAGGATAGCCAGTGTAAGAACTCCGAAGTGAAAAATCAGCAGGATTTCTTATACCCTGTCGATCGAATGTAACTTAGTATAACCTCTTTGAGAAACAATTTGGCATTATCTTGCAAATTTGAACAGCAGTTCTGCTTCTAAGTATATATCCCAAAGATGCTTTTTCAGATGTTCACTAGGGGAAATGTGGGACTTGAATCTGCCTGTTCAATTCCTGGGTTGGGAAGATCCCTTGGAGAAGGGATAGGCTACTCACTCTAGTATTCTTGGGCTTCCCTGCTGCCTCAGATGGTAAAGAATCCACCTGCAATGTGGGAGACCTGGGTTCGATCCCTGGGTTGGGAAGATCCCCTAGTGGAGGGCATGACAACCCCACTCCAGTATTCTTGGCTGGAGAATCCCCACGGACATAGGAGCCTGGTGGGCTACAGTCCTTGGGGTTGCAAAGAGTTGAACATGACTGAGTGACTAAGCATAGCACAGCACAGCACAGGGAAAATGTACAAGAAGCATTCATAGCAGTGGTGTTCACAATTGCAAAAAAATTAAATAACTCAAATATCCAGGCATGGGGTTTTAACCATATTGTCAAGGTATATGTTCCAGTTATGTGTTGCTGTAAAACAAATCATCCCCAGACTCAGTGACTTAAAACAATAAGAGTATTTTATTATCTTTCATAGTTTCTGTGGGTCAGAAATTTGGATAGGTCATAGAAGGATTGACTTGTCTCTCCTCTACAACACCTGGGGACTCAGCTGGAAAGACTTGAAGATTGGAGGTGGCTCAATAGCTTGGACCTAGTATTATCTGGAGATGTCAGGAGTCGCATGGTTTGTGATTGATGCTGGCTGTTGGCTAGGATCTAGGCTGGGTTGTTGGATAGAAAACTTACACATGGCCTCTCCGTGTGCGATAGTTTGGACTTTCTCATCACTTGGTGGTTGAGTTCCTAGAGTGTGTGCCCGTGAAGAGTAAGGTAGCAGCAGTACATGGGCTTTTTTTAAATTTAACTTTGAAAATGACAATGTTCCTTCGGTCTTACTGTGTTGATAGAGGCAGACACACTTAGGTGCAAGTTGAAGGCATATGGACACCACCCCTCAATGGGAAGAATATCAAGACAATATTGTAAGAAAAACATGTGGAATGGGAGATATTATTGTGACTATCTTGGAAGAATAGTTTGCCACAGTCTACTCTCTGGCCACAACAATTCCCTCTCATACACAAAATACACTCATCTCCTCCCCTGAGACTTCCAAGGCTTATCCCATTATAGCCTCAGCTTGCAGTCCAGGATTTCATCATTTAAATCAGGTTCAAATGTGAATGAGGCTACTCAGCTGAAGTCCTTAAGGATCAACTTGAGTATATTCTTCTCAAGAAGATCTTTGGACTAAAGACATGTTTTCTCCCCACACAGGCAATGTACAATGGTAGGTTAGGCATAAGTTCTAGATCTTTTGGTTCATAAAGAGGAAAATAGAAGACATATAGCAAGCAGTCACTGGTCCATAGTAATTCTGAAATCTATTTGAGCTCATATTGCAAGGTTGTTCCTTATTAGGGCTCAATTCTACTCTCTGGAAATTTTATGAATCTCTTGGCTCTATCTTCTGGGATCTTGGAATTTTGATCTTACCTTCTGAGCCACTCTTCTTTTCACATGTAAAACAGCTCTTTTACAGCTGAGTTATTTTCTGAGCCTATCGTCTGCTTATAGAAGCTTGAGGGTTCAAAGATCCCTTCATTTTGTAGTGTCTGTCTTTCTCAGTTGAGACGAGTATTATCCTTTGTGGGCTTTTATGTATCCATTTGTTATCTACTCCATTAATCAAAAGCCTGTGCACAGTGATGTTTGAGATAAGATCCTCTCTACACTGGGCTCGCAATGAGACTGCGGTGAATCAATGCCAATGGGGAACACAGGTATACCTGTGGCGGATTCATTTCGATATTTGGCAAAACTAATACAATATTGTAAAGTTTAAAAATAAAATTAAAAAAAATAAAATAAAATATTATGAAGCTCTGTTTTTTAACAGAGACTCTATGAGACTTGCCTTTCAAATTCTTTAAAGGAGGAAACATTTTGGAATGGTGGAATAAGAACCTCTGAAAATCAGTTCCTGTATAAAAGCAGCTTGAACACTGGAAAATAATGCCATAATCAGTTTTTTTTTTTTTTCAGAATTCTGAAAATTAATAAAAGACTTGTAACAATTAGTTGAGTGTTTAAGACGCCATCTTGGCAAGAACCAACTTAATTTCAACAGTATAAAGTTTGCTCTAATTTGGTTTTTGTTTACTCTTTGCCTCCTTTGTGCTATTATTGTCATAAAAATTATATCTTTTTACATTGTAAGCCCATCAACACACTTTTATTATAATTATTGATTTATGCATTTTCTTTAAAATCAGATTGGAAAAGAGTTACAAATAAAAGTATATTTGTACTGCCTTTTGTATTTACCTATTAGTTACCTTTATGATGTACTTTAGGCTTCCCTGATAGCTCAGTTGGGAAAGAATGTGCCTGCAATTCAGGAGACTGAAGTTCTATCCCTGGGTTGGGAAGATCCACTAGCGAAGGGATACGCTACCCACTCCAGTATTCTTGGGCTTCTCTTGTGGCTCAGCTGGTAAAGAATCCGCTTGCAATGCGGAAGACCTGGGTTTGATCCCTGGGTTAGGAAGATCGTCTGGAGAAAGGAAAGACGACCTACTCCAGTATTCGGGCCTAGAGAATCCCATGGATTGTATAGATAATTCCACTGTGTAAATAACCAATGGGTCAAAGAAGTCCCAAGAGAACTTAGGAAATTCTTTGAGATAAGTGAACATAAAAACACAACATACTCAAACTTATGGGTTACAGTGAAAGCAGTGCTTAAAGAGATATTTGAGCTATGAACATTTATATTAAAATAATTAAGATATCAGATCAATAATATAACCTTCCATCTAAAGAAACTAGGAAAAGAAGAGCAATCTAAATCCAAAGCTAGCAGAAGGAAGGACATAATAATGTAGAAGTAAATACAGTTGGGAATAGAAGAACAGCAGAGAAAACCAGTGAAACCAAAATCAGTTGTTTCAAAAGATCAATAACTAAGGTGGGGAGGGGGAAGTAAAAAAGGCTCAAATTTGTAAAATCAGGAATAAAAGAAGAGACATCACTTTTGACCTTCCAGAAATAGAAAGTGTTGTAATGGAATACCGTGAACAACTGTAGGCCGATAAATTGGATAACATAGATGAAATGGAAACATTCCTAGGAAGACACAGACTACTGAAATTGACTCAAGAATAAATAGAAAATCTGAATAGACCTGTAACAAGTAAAGAGATTAAATTAGCAGTTTAAAAACATCTCAGGTCCAGATGCTTAACTGGTTAATTCTACTACATATTTGAAGAATTAATACCAGTACTTCACAAACTATTAAAAATAGTAGAAGAGAAAGTCAGACTATTAGGCCAGTTTTACCCTGATACCAGACAGAGACATTACTAGAGAACAAAACTACAGGCCAATACCTCTTATGAATATAGATATATATCCTCAACAAATTACTGGCAAAGCAAACCCAGAAACATAGAAAAAGTATTATACACCCTGACCAAGAAGGATTTATTCCAGAAATTCAAGGTTGATTCAATGTATGAAAATTAATCAATTGTAATATACCATATTCATAGACTAAGATCGCATGATAATCTTGATAGAGAAAAGCATTTGACAAAACTGAACACCCTTTCATAACACTAACTTGACACTTCATAGTGAAAGACTGAGAGCATTTCTCCTAAAATCAGGAAGAAGACAGTGATCTCCATTCTTTCCACTTCTGTTTAATATTGTACTGGAGGCTCTAGCAGAGCAGTAGGCGAGAAAGTGGCCAAAGGATTTGAATACACGTTTCTCCCAAGAAGACGCGCAAACAGACAAAAAAGCACAGGAAAAGATTCTCAAAATCATGAGTCATTGAGAAATGCAGATCCAAGTACAATGAACCAGCAGTTCATGCCCACTAGAATGGCTTTTAAAAAAGAAAGACAAAGCCATTGTTGATGAGGATGTGCAGAAACTGGAACCCTCATACATTGTTGCTGCTGCTGCTAAGTCGCTTCAGTCGTGTCCGACTCTGTGCAGCCCCAGAGATAGCAGCCCACCAGGCTCCCCCGTCCCTGGGATTCTCCAGGCAAGAACACTGGCGTGGGTTGCCATTTCCTTCTCCAACATTGTTAGTAGGAGTGTAAAGTGCTGCAGCCACTTTGGAAAACAGTTTGGCAGTTTCTCAAAAAGTTAAACATAGAGTTATCTTATGACCAAGCGATTCCACTCCTGGGCATATATCCAAGGAAACTGAAAATATATGTCCACACAAAACCTTATATATGACTATTCATAGCAGTACTGTTCAAAATAGCCCCCAGAATTGGAACAACCCAAATGTCCATTAACTGTTGAGTGGATAAGTAAAATAAGATATATGCATATAATGGAACATTATTTGACAATAACATGAAATAAGGTACAGAACTGATACCATTTTTATGTATCTTTTTCTTTCAGAATTGGAAACCAAGGCTGCCAAAGATCACACAGCTAGTTTAAATGGTGAAGCTGCAATTCTTACCCGGGAGCAAGCCATCAAGGCTGGAGCTGGTGGGTGAGGACAGGAACTAGCGGGAGATGGAGCTGGAGGCATGTGGAGGAGCTGGAGGCATGTGGAGGGTCTGGGTCATGTCCAGCCTTGCAGGCCATGGGAAAGGAGTGTGGATTTTATTCTATATGCTTGAGAAACTATCAAAAAGAGTTAAGCAGGAGAGTGCGTGATTTAATGTATGTGTATAAAAAGCCAATGATGAACTTTATTTCCATAAAAAAATTGTGTTTTATGGTTATAAAAACTAAAATTATTCGTTTGGAAAATTCAGAAAAGCATGAAGTTGAAAACAAAAATCATCTCTTAATTCCACCCTTTGCAGACAATAGGTAATCACTGTTAACCTTGGAATATAGTAACCTTGGCGTATTGTTTTCTAGTCATTGAAAATATTTATATTTTCACATAACTGGAATAATCACCCTATACATATTGTTCTGCCAACCAGCACTTAAGAAAAGTAGAGTGTCGAGTGGTAGTTTTGTTCCAAGGTTTTTCAGGAAGAAATGGACATTAGTTGGGGTGGTGGGAGAACCTGAGGAGTGGGGTTGGGGTATGGAAAGAATCCCATTGTGTTTTCAGGGGATTAATCCAACAGGAAGCTGGGTTGTCACATTGGAAGGCTGCCTTTGAACCACATGTGAGTTCACTGAAAATTCCAATTTCTTTGAGTTCTCCAAGAACCAGACTAGAGCCCACACCTCTTCTTTTCCTGCAGGCCTTGGCCACAAAACCCCAGCTATCCTATGCAGCTCCTAAAGTGGAGAGATTGTCCTTCTGTGAGGTTCTGTGGGCCTCCCCAATCCTCATCTTCCCTTCTGCTTTCACAGCATCATTATTCTGGCATGAGAGGATGGGTAGGTCATAGGCTTCAGCCTGCTTCTCTTATTTACAATTGCAATACATCACCAATTTTGTGTCAGGCACAGCGATAATTCCTTTTTTATGTATCATCTAAATGTATCCTGCCCCATACTCTGAGGCAAGCTCTTTCACTGGTGCCTGCGTGCTCAGTCACTTCAGTCATATCCGACTCTTTGCAATGTATGAGCTGCAGCCCACCAGGCTCCTCTGTCCATGAGATTCTCCAGGCAAAATTACTGGAGTGGGTTGCCATGCCCTCCTCCGGGCGATCTTCCTGACCCAGTGATCGAATCCACATCTCCTGCTTTGCAGGCTGATTTTTTACTGCTGAGCCACTGGGAAAGCCCGTTTCACTGGGGAGGAAACTGAAACTCAAAGAAGTAACAACAGCTAAAAAGTGGTAGAGCCAGTTGAATTTGAATATGTCAGATCCTAAAAATTCCATGTATTTAACCACTTCTTCATATACCCTGTGTTCCCTCAAAACCCTCTATCATGAATCTGTCTTGTTGGTGGCAGAAGTTCACTCTCCACGTCTCACTAGGGTTAGGCTGGGCTGAGGTATGAGCACAGGTTATCGGTGAGGCCAACCAGTGTTAAAGCCTAGGGTATTTCAGTTCAGTTCAGTTCAGTCGCTCAGTCGTGTCTGACTCTTTGTGACCCCATGAATTGCAGCACGCCAGGCCTCCCTGTCCATCACCAACTCCCGGAGTTCACTCAGACTCACGTCCATCGAGTCAGTGATGCCATCCAACCATCTCATCCTCTGTCACCCCCTTTTCCTCCTGCCCTCAATCTTTCCCAGCATCAGGTCTTTTCAAATGAGTCAGCTCTTCACATGAGGTGGCCAAAGTATTAGAGTTTCAGCTTCAGCATCAGTCCTTCCAATGAACACCCAGGACTGATCTCGTTTAGGATGGACTGGTTGGATCTCCTTGCAGTCCAAGGGACTCTCAAGAGTCTTCTCCAACACTACAGTTCAAAAGCATCAATTCTTTGGTGCTCAGCTTTCTTCACAGTCCAGCTCTCACATTCATACATGACCACTGGAAAAACCATAGCCTTGACTAGGCGGACCTTTGTTTGCAAGGTAATATCTCTGCTTTTTAATATGCTATCTAGGTAGGGTATTTAAGATGTGCAAATAATAACCCAGGCTGAAGAACTGCCATGCAGTTCCATCAGGGAGAGGAAACTGGTTTGAGGGCATCAGGACCACCTACTGTTTAAATATCAGTGCTAATAGTCTGAATCCTCACACCCATCAGGGCCTCCACCACAGCTGGACTAGATCAGGTTGGAGTAACTTCCCCAAAGCCAGCTGGGAAAATCTCCAGGATGCCGTTCCCGGGGAAGCCGACCCTGCTGCCACCCTCCCCGCCTCCTTCCATTCATGGAAAAGTACAGGCAGTACTGGTGCCCCACAAGCCTTCAGGCAAATGCCTGGCTGCCCTCTGGACTCACAACGGCAAGCTCTGACTGGTTTGTCCTTGGTCCAGGGCTGGAGGAAAATCGCTTCCCAAAAAAAGCAGTTTAAAAAAAAATGTGGAAAATATACACAGCCCAAGTGTCTGCACAGAGCGGGGGCGGGAAGTCTTCTAGACAGCCTTGCAGAGAAGATTCCATGGTCCTCCTGCGAAGAGGCTGGAAGGAATGTGAAACCCTATCACCCGGAGGAGGGGAAATGCACACTACGCCTTTCACTTTCTGCCCACTCTAGGAAGGCGTCGGGGGTGTGGACCATGCTGCAAAGTCTGCTTCCTGAGATGCTGCCTCCGACAGCTGTGGTTCAGCAGGTGGGCGAGGCAGGACCCCTGGTCTGTGGAGTGTCACTCAGGTGCTTGGGAGGAGCTGGGCCACACATCAGTTTCCTTCTGGATGCTGAGGTTGCCCAAGCCTCCAGGTACTAACCTAGCTCTGTTATCTATTCCTCTCTCCCTCCCTTACATAGGGATTGTTAGTTTTACATGGGGGCTTCTCTGGTGGCTCAGATGGTAAAGAGTCTGCCTGTAATGCAAGAAATCTGGGTTTGATCCTTGGGTCGGGAAGATCCCCTGGAGAAGGGAATGGCAACCCACTCCAGTATTCTTGCCTGGAAAATACTCACGGATGGAGGGGCCTGGCGGGCTACAGTCCATGGGGTCCCAAAGAGTTGGACACAACCGAGTGACTTTATTCGGTTTTACATATGCTCTCATTTGACACTTGCAGCAAGTGAGAAAGTGGGATATAGATATTACTGGACTTACTGGACAAAAGAAGCGATCAAGGTTCAGGGATGCCATCTTCCTAAGGCCACATGGATATCAGTCTTCTGTGAATCCAGTGTTCTCACAGCACGCCTCGTTGCCTTGTGCCCTTGATGCTCCATGGGTCCCTGCTGTTGTTCTTTCAGAAGCAGGAGGTGCTGGGGAGTGTGTGTCCGGGAGTCAGGAGGCTGACATACTGTGGCACTGGACTTGGCCCATAGATGGCTTGCTGAGTGTGTGAAAGAGTGAACGTGTAACCGTGGGCAAGACACCTCACTTCTCTGTGCCACGGTTTCCTCACTTTGCATGATGCGGGTGTGGAGTTGGGTAATCTCTAAGCCCCTTCCCATTTCCAAAGTTTTGAGGTACTCCCTATACTTTCTGATCAAACATAAACTTTCTGGGTCCTGCCACCGAAGCCACCACGTTCTTCCTCGTCCACTCAGTCACATTTCCCAGCACAGACCCTGCTGTGACCTGTCTTGATACCCACTGCCCAGGTGCAGTGGGCCGAGTGTCGACTGAAAGCTCAGACCTGCTTCTGCCTCTGTATAGACCCAGGCCAGGTGGCCCACAGATGTGTTTTTGATTCCCTGAATGACTCAGCCCTGGGATACCTGAGTGAGGCTGGATTTTGGGTGAGAAAGTGAAGGTGTGGGAGAAACTCATGTGTCTTAGTGTTTAGGGGTGGGTGGTGAGACATGCTAAAGATCAGGGTGAGGGGCTAAGGTTTTTGACCAAGAAAGGGAGAGATGCTCTGACTCCGTCACTGTGAGTCAGATGTCTTCTGGATCTAGATTGAGTATTGGAGGGTGTATTTCCTTTTCCTGGTCTTAGATGGCTGGGTGTCCTTGATTGGACTAATAGTATGGGGCACAGACAGGCAGGCAATGGCTCTGACAGGTGTCAAGGAGCTGAGCCCTGTAGCCCCCAGGGTGGTCGAGGGCCTTGGAGGGCTTGTTTTTCATGCCCTGTGGTTGGTCAAGCTTCATCCTTCCGGAGGTTCCATGGACGAGGCTCCTCTGCCTCCTGGCCTGAGCTGAGAGGGTGGTGCTGGTGGTGTGGGGAGGGCGTGTAGAAGCTACTTGGGAACGGGAGGACTGGCACGGGGATGCGGGTGGGGCTGCCTTTCTGTCTGGGCTGGAACGCCTACCTCTGTGTAAGCGCAGATGGCAGAGGGGGCAGACGGCGGCAGAGTGGCTCCAGGCTTCCCCAACCCAGGCACCATGTTTGAAATCCAGTTTATTGAATTTACAGTAAAGGTTTTATGGGGCTTTCCTGGAAGCTTCTCATTATGGAAACTCTTGTGCTGGCAGTTTGGTGGCTGGTGTCTGGTTTGCTGGGGAGAGGTTGAGTCAGGCCCTGCCTTGATGGAAAGTTCCTCTGCCTGGGTCACTGGAGAGGAGCAGGCTGGGGGCCCGAGCAGGCCTGTCAGGCTCTTGGAGGGGACGGCTGTCCTGCAGCTGGGTCCCAAATGGGCCCTTACTTGTTTCCTGTGTGTCCATCTTCTGGGGGTTCCAAATATCTTCTCAGAGGAAGCTGTGCTGAAAGCCATCTCAGTCATTAAACCCATTTTCATTATTTTTCATGTGTTTGAAAAGCATGAGGTGCTGGCCCACTGACCAAAAAGAAGCCAACTCCATAAGCATGGATTTGCTGATTATAAACAGCAGGAACACACAGACACAGGGCCACATCTGGATCCAGAGCCTGGCATGAAGTGCCACCAGCTTCCCCGTACCAGCTTCTTTGTCTGGCTTTTCCAGCACCCTCTTGGACTCCCACTTTACACCTTCCTCACCACTCGGCTCCCGTTCTGACCCTGGGACCCCTGATTTCATGTGGAGAAGAGCAGGGGTGTGGGCTAGGGATCTTTGAAGGCCCAGAAGCCCAGGCTTGGCAGGTTCTTTCCTGCCAAGGCCCTGAATGGACACTGATTCACGAGTCAGCAGCCTTCCTGTGGCTGCTCATGAAACTATCAGTTCCTGCGGTGCTGGCTAACTGGTCCTTTCCCGCGTGCCTTTTATTTACACACCGATGTCACTGGTGTTCTGTTCTTTAAAATGCAGGGGCATTCAGAATGTGCTACCTGGCATTTGAATGACAATTGTGAAAATCAGTTAGGTTGCCAAGGTTTCTCAGGGCACTGATATGTGACCAGTGTCCTTTTCTGTGAGGGTGTTGAGGAGGATTCCCCCAGAGTGAATATGGCCCCTCTGCAGTGCTCGTGGACAGCCCCCTTTCTGATGAGCTCTGGTCTGGCACCCAGCGAGCTGCCCACTACCAGAGTTACCAGCTGTGGTTTGCATGACTGCTCTGAATGTGGTTGGTCTGATAATCTCTCAGCTTCCTAACCTGAGGTTCCAGGGGGAAGCCAGTTGGAATAAACAGTTATTAGCTTTAGAGTTCAAGTCCCAGTTCTCATACATGCTTGATTTCCTTCTCTGCAAAAAAGGAGATAATAATATCAAGGCTGCTATGAGGCAGAAATGAAACAACCTGGAGCTGGGATGGGAGCTCACTATTATTCCCTCCTCTTCATTTCAAGTCAGTTCTGTGCTTAGGGTACAGGCGCCACACTGTAAACAATCCTGCATTTAAAAGTAAACAGCTACTTAGCTTCATCTGATACATGATATATACACACACGAGTGTCTGCATCTTGTTTTGATTTCTCCCCACTGTCTGTGTCTCCAACACGTATGTCTGGGCGAGTGAGTGTATCTGTCCAGGATGGCAGAGCTCCGAGCACCACGGGACACAGTTATCTGCCTCATGATGGTGATGACGCTAATGACACCTGTCTTACATTTATGATTGCATTTGACTTTCACAGTAACCCTGGGAGGAAAGAAGGACTAATGGGATGAATGGTCACAGTTGATTAGACTGCCTAAGGACACACAGTGAGGATAGCACCAGGACCAGACCTAGGACGCAGGTCCTGCTGTGGATTGAACTGGAGACTTCTTAGGATTGCCCTCTCTCTGCCTCCCTCCAACTCCTCCCCAGATGTTCTTCTTTTTAAAAAAATATGCTCTTGACTCCCTTTTTCCTGAGCTTGGCTTGAGTTCCAGTAGTCAAATAAACGGCTAGTTTTCCATGTGGTCTCAAAGCAGCATAAACTAAAAGACAGGGAAGGCGTTCCACAGACCCTCCAGGTCTGGGGTCTGGGGTAGCTGAGGGCTTGGTTGCCTGCAGCCTGAAGCTCCTGGGGAAGCAGAGCAGTGGACCCTGCAGCCAGAAGAGTTCAGGGGAACGTGGCCTTTTGTCTAGGGATCTGCAGGCTAACTGCTTTAGACAGCGATGCTCAGCCGATCCATCCTTTTCTCCCTAAATTAATTAACGTGTTCATTCATTCACATCTCTGGCCTGAGTGGCATGTTACACTCAGTGCTTTGTCATACACAGGAAAGGTGAGATCCTCCCTGGCCTTGAGGATTTTGCAGTCAGTTGATGAGTCAACTAGACAATGGAAGTAGACAAATGGAAGCACCAGACAGTAAAGATTAATAAAGAAAACTTTCCTGGCAAGACTGGGGTTTAAATCCTGGCTCAGTGTGGGAAGCAGGGGCTTGGCTGAAGGGCTACTGAAGGGCTACCCAGGTGTACAATAGAAAGGGTCACCTGTGCAGGGGAAAGGCCAGGTGAGTGTGAGTGACACAAGGCTTACAGCTGTGCACCAGCCTAGCCCCTGATCAGACAGGGCAGCTGCCCCAAGTGCAACTAACCCATGGGCCTGCCAGTGGCTTGGTTATTTGAAATGGTGAGCCACGCCAAGTGACAGTCCCCTCAGACTGTTATGAACCGGAAAACACCGAGAGAATGAAATAGCCATGGGAGCTGAAGCTGCAGGCTCATGATGTGGAAGAGGAGAGCTGCCAGGCTAGATGCATGCAGGCCTGCATTCGAGAGGAGCAGTGCTCTGATGAGCAGGAGCTGGAGGTGGGAAAAAGCTCAGCTTAGGGAGTCGGAGAACTGCTCAGCGAGAAACGAGAGGGAGGCACAGAAGGAAGTCACATCGTGTTAAAATGGTGGCGATTCCATGGTTGGGGGCCCAGGGCTGCTGCACAGCCAGAGCCCAGCTCCAGTGCTGAGCCCACCCCCAGTGCCTGCTTGGTTCCTCTGGGTTCCTGTGTCCATGGATCTGTCAAGAAACCCAGTGACCAGAGGAGACGCTGGTTGGTCTCAGGCTCATGCAAACAAAAAATGTATTAGCCTAACTAACATGTTTGAGACCTGGAGAGTGAGAATCAGTGGAATGGCCATGCACACACGTCCTCACGTATACACACTTGTGTATGTTCATTGAGATGGACGTGCAGGCTGAGTTGCGATGTAGAAGTTCTGTGAGTGTGGAGCACCAGGGCTCTGGGGGCTGCTGAGCCGTGGGACGTGGGTTGGGGCAGCAAGGGAAGCCAAGCCTCCAGTCCTGGTGTCCAGTGGGAAGAACGAATGGGTCACGGCAGTAGAAACTGCTAATTTTAGTTTCCTTCAAGATGTAGATGTCATTTAAAGTCAAACTATTTCTTGCTACTGGTGCCCAGAAAATGATTTATTGGATAATGCTAAAGCTGTTCTCTGTGTCCGACGTGGGCAGCGTCACGCTGTCCCAGAGCAGAGGACTTGTGGCCTGAAGGGCAGCAGCTCAGTGCTGTCCCTAGAGGCCATTTCTGGGTGGTGTTTATTTTGTCCATCCCAAGGCTCTCCACTGTGGCTGACTCTCCCTCATATTAATTCTTCAGATACCTTTAATGTATCTGTACACTTTTGTACCTACACTTTTGTCTGTTGCCCTTAGAGGTTTGTGTTTGGGGGTTTATTGTTTCCTTTGCTTCCCTGAACCCTGGGGTCAGGATCTGGGGTCAGGAGTCCCTGTTCTGACACTCTGTGCTGCGTGACCTTTGGCAAGGCATGCACATCTCTGAGCTGTGAAATGGGACAATGATATCCCACCAGGCTATCTTAAAGGGACAAGGATCAAATGCCAATGTTTGAGAAAGCTTTTAAACTCTGAATTATGGTTCTAAGTGAGGAATTGATATGATTTTCTTCTTGTAAGGTCTATGCTTTATAGTTTTTAATGGCTTTCTCACAACCCCAGCCCCAGATCAGCACACTGATGAGCAAATAGGAGGAGCCCAATAAATAATTGTTGAATGCAATCATCGTTGTTTTCATCTTTGCAAATTCCTTATTATGCCTATCTGGTGCTGCGCAGAGAGCTCACCCTCCCTGCACCGCTGATAAGCAGGGACACCCACATGACCATGGGAAAGCATCAGGGAGTTACATAACTCACCAGTAGAGAGTAAACATCAATTACACATAAAGGTTAAGAGCATTTTGGAGGTTAGACAAAGCATTGAGTGAATAATTGAGGTAAGAAAGTAGCTTGTGGGAACAACTTTTAAGATATTTCCTACAGATTGAGGGAGGGTGGAGCTGGGGAACTGCTCTTATGTGATTAATGTAAGAAGACCTTCCAGGGGAAGTGGGTTCTCAGGAGCAGGTAGACTGGAAGAAGGGATGGGCTCAGTGAAGAGGTAGGGAGCATTCCAGGTGCATGCGTGTTAATTCTGCAGGCTAGAGTGCTGAGATAGCCTCAGGGTGGCAGCTTGGAATGTTTAGAAGTGTGTGTGCATGTGTGTACACATATATGTGCATGTGTTTGTGTGTGTGTGTAGATGGTAGAGTAGGAGGAGGGCAAGAGACACTGAGAGTGCAGGAAAGAGAAGGAAAGGAAGAGACGGTGGGACAGATGGAGAATACAAGAGGTTGATAAGCTGAGGGTGTGAGATGTTAGGGGAACCCCATAAAGAGATTTCTTTACATTATATCCAGTAAAGATGCCCCAACTTCGTTGTTTGGATTTAGAACTTGGGACCTGATTAGAATCAGGGGAAGGGATGAGGTTAGATATGATGGCAGAGGAAAGAACTCAGGTCCCGAGATCCACACGGTCCTGTGCAGACCTCACCAGAGTTCAGTTGAGCCTTGGCCAGTTGACCTGGCACCTTTCCTTTTGAAGGTTTATCATGGGACTTGAGCTTTTATTTACTGGCAGTCATTGTGGAGAACTGGCACTGAAGCCCCCAAGTTCCTACTTGTTCTCTGCCTCAGGAGTGAGTGATGTGATCAGGCAGGCGCCGTGCCATTGGTCTAGACTTCTGAATGTGCACGTCCCCTTCAAGTGAGGAGGAGGACTGGGCTTCCCTCTGTCCAAGCCAACAGTCAGACATGATCTCAGCACAGCCGCTCCCTAGAGGGAGGGGCAGGCACTGGACTACTTCTTTCCACTTCCAGATGGAGAAACTGAGGCCCTGAACAGTGAGAGGAGCTTCATGAATGCAGGATAGTGAACTAGCTGCAGAGCTGAGAAAAAACTGGGCTTTGGCTCAGAGTGGCTGCCATCCAATATAGTTAATGGATGTGGGTGTGCCTGTTCCTCTCTGGTTCTCCTAAATCTTCCAAAGGGACATCAGAGATGACATAGTTTAAAAACAGACCCTGTTTCTTGAGAAAGAATGTGTGGCATTGGGAGAATTACATAGTCCTTATAAGTCCAGTGTCCTCATCTGTAAACAGGGAATAACGGCACTACCTACCTCATACCACTGTTGTGATGGGTCATTGAGGTCAGAAATGGATTGAAATCTCAGGGTCCGGTTTCTGACCCCCCTAGCTGAATGCATGAGCCGCTACACTGTCCACTTGGTGGTGATCACGTCCACCTGACCTGAGCCCACTCTCAGTTACCCAGTTCAGTGGTGGGCGCCATGGCCTGTCAGCCCAGACACCAGCCAGTCTCATGCAGGTCTGTATCCTGTTGGATTTACTTTGCTAGTTATGCTATCACGGTGGGGGAGGGCCTACTATGTGCTGGGCAATTTTCTAGGTGCTCTACATAAATGATTTCATTGATCCTTATCAGTCATGTGATGGAGGTTATCAAACCAAGGGTTTGTATCCCCCCACCCCCACAATTGTTTACCTAGGTAGTCTGAACGCTGAGTGGTAGAAAGACTGACATTTTCAGCATCCAAATTGAAGAGATTATGACGCTGAGTGTCTGTAAAACCACACGCCTTCTCTCAGCTCTGCAAGACTTGTAGACTTGGTGCTCTTTGGAGGAGGTTGACCTTACCCTTCTTGAAGCTCTCTTCCACGGCTTCAGTGCTTTTCTGGTTTTCCCTCCACCTCAGTCTTTCCTCTTCTGGGATGGGGTGGGCAGCTCTTCTTCTGCCTGTTCCTTAAAAATTAGCTTTCTCTCAGGGCCTCCCCTCAGCTTCTTTTCTGTTTTCATATTGACTGCCCCCCTTAAGAGATGTTTTCCCTTACAAGGTCATAGATTACTCCCAACCCCAAAATTATTTCCCACAGCTCCAGACTAAAGTCAACTAGCAGTCACTGCCCAGACAACTCTTGGTTGTCCCTCAGGCACATCCAGTCCTACATGCTCAGAACTGAGCTCTCCATCTTTCTTCCTCATCAGCTCCTTCTCATAATTTCTGGTTTGATGAATGACATGACTATCAAGATAGCTGCCCAAGCTGAGGCTGGGAATTCGTCTAGACTCTCCTGTTTCCTTTAACCTCCACACCCAATCTCCCAGGTCTGGAGACCCTCTGGCCTTCACATCTCTTCCTCCTTGCTTTCTTGACCCTCAGTTTAGACCCTCAGTTTTCTGTTTGCAGTTCAGCTTCTGTTCCCTCTGCCAGAGAAGTCCTTCTCAGTCTGTAAAGCAGATTTGTGCCTCAGTGGCTTCTGTCACCTTCAGGATGAAGGTTAAACCCTCCTCAATCTGACCGAGTTGACCCCTCTCCAGGTAGCTCTCTGGCTGGGACCCCATGTTACCTCTCTTTCTCAGATGGAGTGAGAACACCTCCAGCTTGTGCTATTCTGTTTTGGAAGGACTTTTTCCCACTTATCTGTCTGGTGGCAGACATCTTGGCTGGACAGTCACCTCTCTTTGAAAGACCTTCCTGAATCACTGCTTCTGCCTCTGCATGCCCACCGTCATTGACACACATGTCTACCATGATTGGTGGGACTTCCCGGCCAGGCTTAAATCTGCTTGAGGTTTCATTTTAGCCTCACGTCTCTCTAGTGTCCATCGTAGTGTTTAGCACGTAGTGGAAATCCAACCAATGTTTGTTGAATGAATGCGGATGGGAGGTAACAGAACATTGAAATCCCTGCTGCTCTACGCAGAAGTGAGGTGTGGTGAGCGCTTGTTCCTGCCGCTAGAGGGCACCCTCGCTGTGTGCTTCATGGAGGCCGATTGAAGTTGGGCACCTCTTCAGAGGGCTTCTTACTGCGAGCTGCACGCCAGATTGGTCACTGAGTGTGCCTTGTGGGCTGTGCCGTCCCCTTACCAGGTTCTTGTCATTCCCTTTAGATGTGTCCTTTACTCCTCTCATCACGCCTCCCTCACCTCCTGCTTCTGGATGTACACAACCTTCCACTGTGGCAAATTTCAGACCTTTCTTTACTGCCTTTAGCAGTAGCCAATAAAATCTTAACTTGAGCTGAGACACTAATTGATAACAAGTTCTGAGGATATCATCTTCCTGGTGGCACAGTTGCATTGTAACAACTGCTTTTAATGCCTTTGAGTAGCATGTTATGAGCGCCACTGGTGGGCATTTCCTGGTGGGAGGGGTGGGGAAGCTGTCAGAGCCCCTCAGGTGACGCCATGTGGGGGCCTGCCCTGTGAGTGCTCCGTCCTGCTGATATCCTAAGGCATACATCCATCCCCCTGCCAGTCACCTGGCCTATTATTTACTTGTAGTGGCTATTTCTCAAAGTGTGTCCAGTTTTGAACTGGGCTGTACTTTTCTTTTATAGAAAATGTTGTGAAAGTAATGCATTCTGTATCTTCATTAATAAAATTTCTTCTTCACAGAAAGTTCTGCAGTGCTTTGTGTCATGAAACCACACTTGAATTATTATGTCAGTTATGAGCACTTCTTTATAAAGACAATGGGAATTATTTAAGGATGCGAAGAGCCAACTCATTGGATAAGACCCTGATTCTGGGAAAGAGTGAAGGCAGGAGGAGAAGGGGATGACAGAGGACGAGTTGGTTGGATGGCATCATCGACCAATGGACATGAGTTTGAGCAAGCTCCAGGAGACCGTGAAGGGCAGAAAAGCCTGGTGTGCTGCAGTCCATGGGGTCGCAGAGAGTTGGACACGACTGAGCAACTGAACAGCAACAACAAATATCAAAATGATGGAGGCTCTTGGAGGGTCAAATGAAGAAATAGGGGCTGTGTAGAGTGGAGAGGAAATGAAGTAGGGAAAGTGTGATGGCTTCCTGTCATGAGAGTGCTTCTGTTTCTGCCAACATATAATGAAAGAATGAAAAATAGGTTTTCAATATCAAGGAAGCTCCATTACAGTCTTTTGTAGTGCAGAATCTAGGGAGTGGGGTAAAAGAGAAAATAAAAGAAAATTAAAAAAACTAGAAAGGCTGAGATTATCCACAGTAATTGTACTACCAGAGAGCAAGATGGGGTGGGGCACTGTGGAAGGAGTTTGCAGTCTGCTCCTAGGTTGGCTGGGAATGGTTAAAAGAGGGAAAGTTTTGGGGAGTGTCTGTAACTGAGTAGGGAATCAAGAGAGAAATATGGGGAGAGAGGACTGTGAGAAACTGTCTCTAGTTTATTATTTGATTGCCTGTTAATAATATTTGAGAAATTCCAGGACATTTTAAAATTTCATCTTCACCTGTTTTTGATGTTAGACTGTTTAATTATTAATAGACTGAAGCATTATTGAGACAAGAGCACAGGGGATGTTGGGATTATATGGGCTAACTGAGGAAGAATTTTCTAATAACCAGTTAAGAATAGGATAGACTCCTTCATACTCTAGTGAGTCCCACTGAATTTGGATGAGCAGTGGTCAGGGGTGCCATGTTGAGGGGCTCGGCCATGGTGGAAGTTTGCTGTGTCTTCTAGGATTCATTTTAATTCTCAGTTTGTAGCTTCATGACAATGACATTGCTGGGCAAGTTTGAGAAGCCCACCTTCTTACCTGTCCTCCCATTGTCTGGTATGGAGTTCATGAAAAGTTGGGAGTACACAAGGAGATGATGGGCCTCCAGTCATGCTAGATGGTTCTTTTCTGGGAGGTAGTTTAGCTCTAGGAGACCCTGGTTCCCAACACTATTAAGGGGTCAGTCATCCTGTATTAATGTGCCTACAGTCAGAAAAGTTAATAGAAATGCAGATGATCAGTTGGAAAAACATCTGCTTACAGACATCTGCTGTGTCCATATATAGTCCCAGGATCTGGGGTACAAGAGTCACTGAGACACAGTCTTCGTTCTTGAGGAGTTCCTCTTCTGTGGGGGAGAGCCACATAAGGCAGAGGCTACACTCTGTGTCTCAGACATGGCTAGAAGTATGCACAGGGAGGGGTGATGGGAAATGAGGACAAGCTTTGCCAAGGAAGGTCATTCTAGAGCAAGTTTTAAAGGGTGAATAGGGGTTTGCCAAGTAAGCAAGGGGAGGGAAAGGGCGTTCCAGGCAGACGAAGCCACATGGGCCAAGGAGCAGATATATGAGGCCACATGATACTTTAAGGGAGTTGGGGTCAGGGTGATGTGGCATGGTTTGGAGCCTGAACGTCTAGTTATAAAGTTTGTGATATGAGACTGTGGGGTTATGAAGGGCTTTCTCTTTCATGCTGAGGACTTTTAGCTTTATCCTTCAGGCACTGTGGATCCCAGAAGCATTTTAGTCCTATCACTTTTTGGTGAGCAAATGGAGGATGGCTCGGAGGGGTGTGACAGAGTGTGCACACATGTGAATAGGCATGTGCATGACCAGATCCAGTTAATCAAAAAGCCCAAGGATGTGGGGGGCCTGCCCCAGCAGACAGCCGCAAAGTCTGCTTTGTAACCATGCTTCCATCCTCGAATTGTTTCACTTGCCTGTCATGGAATAAAAACTCATTCAGCTCAGTTCTTTCATTTGACAGAGGAGGAGAGTGAGGCCCTGAGCACGGCAGTCCCTTGCCCAAGATTGCAGAGCTCTGAGATGGCAGATTCCCTGGTTTCTTGGCTCTTAATCCAGTGCTCTCTTCATGATGTCATTCTGCCTTCTGAGAAGCTCCACTACCACTTCAGAGCTGGAGCTCCGAAGAATGGTAAATAAAGCTTTGGCAGTCGGCACAGCTGTCTTTCCTTTCCAGCTAGGTCCCTAGCACATAGAGTGCCCGGTAACACCTCTCTGACTCACTTAAAAAGCTCCCGATTCTCTTCTTCCTGAAGAACTCCTGTTCCTTCTCTAGGATCCCGGCAAATGTCACCTTTCATTTGAGGGAGTCTGTTGCCTCAACCCTTTTGGGCAGAACCAGTCATATTTCCTCTCTGCACAGCACCTAATATGACAGGTTTACAAGCCTCCTACCCTACGAGTCTTCAGGCTCTTCGGAGGAAAGCACCATGTCCATCTGGTTCCTGGTTGTAGCTTCAGTGTCTAGCATGGTACCTGGAGTAGCATGATACAGATCATTGAAAGACTAAATTGATGAACTGATGAAGGTATGAATCAGAAGTCTGACCCAGAATCCTTGTGTGTGGCTCTATCGTGAGACTCTCAGGGGTCTAACAAAGCACATGGTTTTCTTATGTTACAGTGGCTGGTGCTGGTGTTCTAAATAGAAATGCATTAGGGATGGAAAGTTTTCTATGTGTTTCTTTTTCCTAATGCAAAATGAAGGTGGTGACTCTGGGTTTATTGTTCCTTTGTAATTCCTCTGTGTTACATTGACCACAGGAAATGAATTTCCCTTGGACACTTTCAGCCTGGAAGATTTATTTATTTACTTTTTTAGCTGTTAAGAGCTAAGGCTGTTCTTGCCGTTTAGATTTGTTTTGGGTCTTTTGGGAAGAAAAATTCTCTTGCCTTTTAAAAAAATTTTTTTCTTCCTTCTCCCTCTCAAATTCCATGCTTGTTTAATCTTGTTTAAACGATTAGATTCACCTTAAGGAAGCCAAAAAAATGGAACACCTTTTGGGGAGGGGGCTGGGGACCCAGCATTCTTGCCCGGCCAGCTTTTCTTCTGTCTTCTAGGAGAGCCTTTCCCATCCACATTCTTATGCCAGCTGATTAACACCTTGTGATGAAGCAGCAGGCTGTGCATCTCCAAGGGGTTAGCTCTTACTGGATGGAGAGGACTTGTTCTTTGCTTAAAGAAGAACTATTTGCATTTATCTTTTCGTATTTGATTAAAATCCCTGGGCCTGGTGCAGGCAAAGCTGTGAGCAGGTGACCTGGGGGCTGGTGGTGATGGTTTAGTCACTAAGTCGTGTCTGACTCTTACGACCCCATGGACTGTAGCCCACCAGGCTCCTCTGTCTATGGGATTTCCCAAACAAGAATGCTGGAGTGGATTGCCATTTCCTTCTCCAGGGAATCCTCCAACCCAGGGATCAAACCCGGGTCTCCTGCATTGTAGGCAGTCTCCTGCATTGCAGGCAGATTCTTTACCAACTGAACCATCAGAGAACCTACCTGGGGCTGTGGTGGACGGCATCTGAAGAGCTCTGGGCACTCCTTTGGGGGATCTGTGGGGTTTGGCCTAGTCAGGAGAGATCCTCTTTGATTGTAGGTGTGCAGATACCTTCTATCTCTCTGGCTTTATTTTCGCCTGAGTTTCAGGTCCCTAGAGCTTTCTGGGGGCTGTTTGTGGCTGTGGTCAGCTAGTGGCACTGGGTGGGAGCTTACACACAGCCTCGAAGCCCTGTGTCGTGAAGCAGGGACTGACATGTCTTCCTGTGGCTCTGAGAAGTCTGAGGGCAGAGAAGCTATGGAGTGACAGCCCTTTGGGAAATTTGGAGAGTGATTAAAAGGGAAGTGAAAGGAAGGCCGTTGGTGGATCACCTTGCAACTGTGAAGAACTGAGCTGGGTATATTTAAAATGTAGGGTGCAGTGGTAAAGCATCATCCTTTGCAGGAGATGCAAGAGTCTTGGGTTTGATCCCTGGTCGGGAAGATCCCCTGGAGTAGAAAGTGGCAACCCGCTCCAGTATTCTTGCCTGGGAAATCCCACGGACAGAGGAGCCTGGCGGGTTACAGTCCATGTGATCTCAAAGAGTCGGACACAACTGAGCACGCATGCAGACAGATGCATGTTCATTTAGTCCTAGGAATAAGAACTCCTTCACATAGGCACATTGCATACATGATTATGTTTAGTCCTCAGAATCTTCCCCTATGAAGTACTTACTGTTATTTCGTCTTTACTCATGTGGAAACTGAAGCTTGGAAAAGTCAGGTGAGTTAAAGAAATTGCCCAGGGGTGGAACTCAGAGCTAACTGAAAGATACCCTTTCACAGTACCCTGTCATGGAACCTACCTGGGTTGGGAGCTGGGGCCTGACAGTCATGAGGCTCTTTTCAGAATGCCATAAAATATGGTCTGTTGAGCTCACTCAAATGAGAAAGGAACAATTTCTCCAGCAAACAAATGACCATATCAAACCACAAACATAAGCAGCCCAGGCTAGGAGAAAGAAAACTGTTGAAGGATGTGTGACTGTTTGCTTTTGTGTTTTCTCATTAATAGTTTCTACTCATTCATTTATTTTGTCTTATGCTATCTCTGGCTAACAGGCAAGTGGTAACAAGCACCAAGGGTGGAACAAAAATTTATGGGAGAAATGCCTACAAATTGAGAAAAGGCTTCATGTTCACATATTTTCAGTATATTAGAAAAGCTGCTAATATTTGATTC
>NW_011495072.1:5492706-5502102 GCF_000754665.1 Bison bison bison | reverse complement strand
AGAGCACCAGCTGTCACAGAGGCATTGATTCTGAGCCTTACTGAGCATGGTTGGAAGAAGTAGGTGTGTGCAGTGGGAGGGCTTATCTCCAAGTATGGATCTGCTCTTGTGAGCTCCAAAAGCTGTTGTTTACCATTTTACAGGCAGACAACTCACCTTCCATGTCCTTTTTGCTTAGGTCACCATCAAGATGATGGGAAATGCTCAAGCACGCTAGCAGGCTTGAGAACTTGACCTGAGCGTGCTGGAGCAGAGGTGGGAGTGGGAAAGGGGTATTTGCTCAGAATTTTAGAAATAGTTGGTAATAATGCTGTAACTGGACCACTGCCCTTCAGAAATCCCCTAGGTGATTATGCTCTTCTTTCCAACAGGCTCAGGCTCAGGGACCATCATTTTCCACAACTTGCAGATATTCTTCAGGAGAGGAAGCAGGAGTTCTCTGTGCCTCTTCCCATCAGCATTCCTCACTGGGGCCTGAGGGTGTGAGCCTCACAGATTCCCACACTCTTTAGAAGGGTCAGAGCTCTGTCTGCTTTTACCGCACTAAGTAACTATTATCTTCATGTGTGAGGTCGACTCTATTAACAAAATCTCATGTGGATGTCCGGCCAATCTCTCCCTCCCTTTGGATGGTAAGGATAGGTGGATGGGTTGGTGGGGCAATAATACCAAGCTACAGCAATATTCCTCTGCAGAGGCTAGAATAGAGACTGAGCTCCAGATGATAAGATACTAGTGAAGTGATTATGCTGCACTTTGCGCTTGTAAAAAAGAACAAATGTTGAATAACAACTATAGTAGTAATATGATTTTGATTTGGGGCTGGGGCCCCAGAATTTCAGAGATGGAATGCATATGGAATACATTCATAGCTCTGTGTAATGCCCTATAAACTGATTTGGTTCAGTTGAGAAACATTTGTCAGCCAAGTTCCCATTGTGGGGTGTGGTGGGGTCTGATTTGGGCTCTTACTGGAGGGGCTGCCTTAGAAGACAAGATGCTGTTGTTAACTGTGGTAGTGAAATGTCTTGCAGGGAATTTTCCTTATCTTTGGTAAACTTCAAGCCAAGGAACGGTTGATCTGGTTTAAATTGCTCATTTCGGTCTGTTATACAGAGGTATGATGGATCAAACAGGAAATGCTGAGTATAGGAGACCTGCTCAAGTCATAGGCCATGAGAATTTCAGATTTCGAGTTTCTCCTCTTAAGGCCCTTGCTATTCGGGAATACCAGTAATGGGATGTGATTGGTCAAGTTATTGCAGGTTCGAGAAATCTAGAAGACCATGGATGATGAGTCGTAACATACTGTTGGCTGTTTGTGGTACGTTGCAAGACTGCTGGGGTAGGGTGTACAAAGCCCCTGCCCTTCTCGTGTTTGGGCTGGGCACCTTTTTCATGATAAGATAAACCACTGTATGACTACATTTTTGTTCTGGAAAAGAGAAAACCAAAGGTTTTCCCAGAGGGTTTTTTGCCAGGAGTTTCTTGCTCCTCTGTGGTTTGGCTTCCCTACTTGGGTGGCCTTAGTGGTCGGCTGTTTTTACCCAGTTTCCTTGCTGCTGTTTTGATCATCGTCATCGCCAGTCACTGTTGCATCGCCAGTCACTAGTGGAAATTTTACAAATATGTAAAAATGCGATTCAGCTAGAGGTTTATCAAATAGAGATCTTTGCCACACTTAGGAAGTAGTAGTTTTAATGTATGCGGATGATTTAAAAAGCCAACGTCTGTTTTAACAAAGGTTTATCCTTTGTGGTATGAGTTCGTTTTTAAAGTTTTGTTGAATAAAACTCAGTTTTTGCTGGAATTTATCAGGGATATGGATAGATAAGAGAGCTGAAAGGAGCCTGGAGAGGATGGAAGGGTACTGGGCATGGAGTCTGAGAGGGAGCTAACAGTGGGAAAATGGGCAGTTACCGGAGGGGAAATGTTTAGACGGATGACCAAGCAACTATCAGTGTCATCAGAAAATAATTATCATTAAGTGCCCTGTATGCCACCAATAGAAACATGGGGATGACTGATATGCCCCAATATAGAAACTGAGGCAGGACAGCCAGTGTTTCTCTCTTATCAAAACAGGAGGGCTTCCTGAGGGAGGTGGGCATTGAGAATGATGCTCAGGAAGAATGCTGGCTGAGCAAAAGGGCAGGGGCTGGCCTTTCCCCTGAGGTAGCCAGTGTGGGCTGCTGTTTTTTAATATCTTTGCCAGTCCTGGGTCTAGTTGAAATATTCCAAAGCAGTGGGAGAATTTTAGCAGGGAGCCCTGTTAACTTCCAGCAAGGCAAGGTCCCTCTCCACAGCTTAAACCATCCCCCTCTATAGACACTGACCTTGACTCCTGCTGGAGTCCCACCTTTGCATTTCATGCTGCTTATTGGACTCCTCCAAATGTGTCCAGTTGGTACCTCACATTTGAAGGGTATAAAATATAATTTTCTGATTATTCTCTTCTTTTTTTTCTTTTCCTGACATCCAACTTTACTCTGAAACGCATTCCACATTTTTTCCTATGATTTTCATTCCTTTCACCACCACAGTCCTTTTTTCACCAATTACATCATGACTAGTGTACTAGCTTGGCCATATTTCTCATCATCCTGCCCCCATATCCTCTCCTCCCTCATGTGCTGATGATAGAGGTGCCTCCCAGATACAGTCCAGCTTAAGAAATATTGTCCAAGTACTTAATATGTGCACAAGGCCTGTCACGTACAGAACTCAATAAATATGTCCTAAATTATACCAAATGGATATAGTCTCTTTCATGAAGACAAACACAAAGTCATTAATCAGAAACAACTGAACAAAAGGGAGGAAAGATTTGTATAAAAGAAGGGGATGGAGAAGAACTTTTCCAGACAGTACAAGATAGAGGACTGTGTCCTGAAGAAAGAGCCAGGAGCCACTGCTGGTGAATGATGGACTTGCAATCAAGTGCTACCCTGTACTTACTAGTTACAGGGCTTTGGGCACTGACTGTTTATCAACCTGTGTTTTCTCCCTTTCAGGGTGATAATTTAAAACTATGTCATCACTGAGGTCCTTTCTAGGGGACAGTTCTTTGACCATTTTGTTGACTTTTGGTCATTTTCCAGCTCTGCCCAAGGGCTTAGGGTTGGGGTGATGACTGATGACTTAGTTCTGAAATAATTAACTCAGTAACCTATTTGTAAGCATGGGTCCCTGAGACAATAAGTACAAGAGTAATAATTACATAAAATAAAATAATTACAAAAGTAATAGGCCTGCCAATTTACTTTGAGCCAATAGACAGAGGCCCACGAGCGGTGTGCTTCTGGAGGGCTTTAATCTGCATGGTCCTTCTTCCTGGTTGGTAATGATGCTGATGTTGTTGTCTGGCCATCAGGGTGGGTATGTCGGCAAGTTTTCGCCCTGCCTTAGGACTTAGTCACCACCCCCTGCTCCTGTGAGAGTTCACCTTACTCTTTACTCTCTTATTCCAAAGCACTACAGTCCTTGTTTGGAATGATCTGAGCCCTACTTCAACAGACCCAGGCACTACCCCATGCTGGGCCATCAGGCAAAGCCTGGGACCACAGATATTTAAGGTCACTAAACTGTGTGGGATGCAGGGAGGGTGCTCTCACCCTGAACACAGGCTTCTGAAAATCTGGTTCCAGAGTATATATTAACTCAAAACTCAAATGTTAGAATGTCAGGAGAGAAGTTATGAGATCAAAACAATTCTAACTTTAAATATTACTAATTTTTTTCCCAACTGGCTAATGTGGAGCACATGACCTAATTTCCCTGGCTTATTAAACACCAAAATATTAGTTTTTGAGGAGCAGCACTGTGGGCCTGATCTCAGGAAATATATATGATTTATATTTGAATTCTTCTCAAATCTGGGAAAGGGTAATAAATTTGGTCAGCTTAACAAGTCTAGGAAAAGATTAATTCCAAGGATAAGGTTAATAAAATGAAATGATTTGCCAAATGCATTCTTTGCTCTTCCAGCGAAGCTAATTTTTCTCAACATCCTCTATGTCCATGCAGTTTTTTAGTCCTTCACCTCTAACAGGGTGTGACCCTTCTCTGTAATGACCTTCACCCTCTTCACTCATGATAGAATTGTGTCATGGGAGTCCTCCCAAACTCATTCCTTTCAGAAGTCTTCCATTATCAGTTCAGTTCAGTTGTTCAGTTATGTCCAACTCTTTGCAACCCCGTGGACGGCACACAGCACACCAGGCTTCCCCTGTCCATCACCGACTCCTGGAGCTTGCTCAAATTCGTGTCCATCCAATTGGAGGCTCCCAGAGTTGCATGATAGTGGGCAAGACTCTAACCTCTGTGCCTCATTATTTTTTTAGTCTTTGAAATGAGTCAATAAAATATTAAGGATCTCTCTAGCTGTGAGAGCTGTGGCTCAAGATAACCTGTTTGCATTTGCCTTTTTTTTTTTGTCAGAACTAGATTGCAGATCCAGACATAGGAAGAACAGAGAGAGATCCGTGTTTCTGTTTGAATAGAAATAAGACATAGAGAACACATTTCATCCCTTTCTGAAAAGCTAACTTTCCTCCTCTTCAGACTAATGTTATCTCCACCCTTCCTGACATCCACCTGTAGGGACAGACTCATGTTGATTCTTCCTGGTCCTGTAGGCTGCTTTCCCATTTAAGGTCATTGTAGTCTGAATCCTATTCTTTACTGAACCACAGGAAATTGCCTTTTATTTTTTGTGTATCCAAAAATGGTCTAATATTGGTAAGTTCGTATGGTCAACCTAAGGCAAAGACCTTTGTAAAAGCTGTTCCCTCTGTCTTGCCGCTCTTGCCTCCTCCTCCCTTTATCATAAACTTTGACTGACTGACAAGTGCTTGCTCCTCTCTCAAGCCTTTGCTCAGGTATGAGCTTTATCTCTGCAGCTTTCTTGGATCTCTTGGGCTCTCTCAGAACTTCTCTTGTGCTCCATGAGGTCAGGATACCAGTGAGAAATAGACAGCATATTCAAGTGGGGAAATCAAGGGGAGCCTAATGAGGATACCATTTATAAAGCTGTGGGCAGAATGAAGGAAAACCAGAAGATCACTTGGGTTTGTGACAGCAAGAAGCCATGACACCACCTCAAGGCTGAAGAAGCAGGGCAAGGAAGGATTGCTGCAGCTGAGAGAGAGCCCCGTGGGAACCTGGGAGCGGCCTACACATGGCGGTGTGGCTTTCAGCAGAGAAGTGGAGCCACTTCCAACCTGGGGCCAACAGGGAGGAAGCCAGGGAATAAATATACGCCTAGTCCTTTCTTTCTTCCTGTTGGGCCATCCCTGCTTCTGTCTTCTATTTGTCAAACCCAATCAGAAGCCAGAGGCCAGGCGCTGCACAGACCTGATATCCTTCCAGATGAGCTGCATGGGGCACAGGGCAGGGTGGAGGTGAGGCTGAGGTCAGGAATGTCCTGGTGGAGAATGAATGACCCTACTACCAACCTTTGTTTATCATAAATTTCCATTTGCATCTTGATGAAGGAGAAAAATCTGACAGAATTCAAGAAATGATCCTTTGTGAGGGAGACAGGAGCCTGGAGTATGTTTTAAGAGAGGTAATTCACTTTTTTTTTTTAAGTTGGATAGTATTTCAGGTATAAGAAAACACAATAATGAAGCTGACACTTGATATACCCACCACCAGACTTAAGTAATTGTAACTATTTTATCATATGTTTCAGATACTTATTTAAAGTAATAAAATACTAGAGATTCAGCTACAGCCATCTCTCCCAAGTCCCATCAACCTTCCTTCTCATGAATAACCACTTTCCTGAAGTGTTGCTTCTGCATAATTTTGTTACACATCTGGAAACAACATGCCTGGTCTTGCATGCTACATACCTTTTACAACTGTTTTTGTTTTTTTTAGTCAGCTGCATATTTTTGAGATTTAGCCATATTAGTAAGTTAGATCTAGTTCATTCTTTGCAACAACTACTTGTTGTGTGACTGTTCCATAATGTGTTCACCATACCTGTGTTGGTGGCTGCTGAGGTTGTCCCAGGTTTTTCTCTTTCTCTTTTTGCTGTTACGAATAGTGCTGCATTAAACATCTTTGTACCCGTGTTCAGTGCAGGAGCGCCTCTGAGAGGAATTGTGTTTCTGCAAGTGGAATTGGTGGGTCCCAGGGGATGTGCATTTCCGCTAGCAGTGCAAGTGACCGTGCGCTCAGTTGCTCCATTGTGTCTGACTCTTTTCGACCCGGTGGACTGTGGCCTGCCAGGCTCTTTTGTCCATAGAATTTTCCAGGCGAGAATACTGGAGTGGGGTGCCACTTCCTCTTCCAGGGTATCTTCCCGACTCAAGGATTGAACCTGCGTCTCCTGCATTGGCAGGCGATTCTTTACCATTGCACCACCTGGGAACCCTAGCTGCTGCTGCTGCTGCTAAGTCGCTTCAGTCGAGTCCAACTCTGTGCCACCCCATAGAAGGCAGCCCACCAGGCTCCCCCGTCCCTGGGATTCTCCAGGCAAGAACACTGGAGTGGGTTGCCATTTCCTTCTCCAATGCATGAAAATGAAAAGTGAAAGTGAAGTTGCTCAGTTGTGCCCTAGCAGTGCTAAGTAATTCTCCAAATTGGTTGCACCAGTTTACAGAGTTGTGGAGCAGAGGGCAAGGGCACATGAGGATAATCGTGAGTTTTCTCTCAGACTAGGTCTGGTAGAGCAATGAGGGATTCTGCTTCCGGGTCCCTTCCTATTATCTATAACCTTTGTCCCAAAGGGAGAAGGAGAGGAAGGTCAATTTTTGCCTGTGACAGCTTGTAATTTTCCTTGGAGAGCCCTTAGGGAGAAGAAAGTCTGTTTTATGCGCTCAGGAGTGAGAAGGGTAATGTGAGAATAATAGTGAAGACTATTTCCTGAGTGCCTGCCACATGACAGGCACTTTAATTATTGTGTTTATTTTTATCTGTTTTTGGTTAAGAAATAAAACCTACATACAGAAATATATATAACATAAATGTGCTTAATAAATGATAATAAAGCACATAACTGTATAACTCCCATCCAGGTCTAGAAAGAGATCACAGCTAGGAGGTCCTTCATGTTCATTCCTCTGTCTCCACACTTGAAGCTCCCTCAGAGCTAATCATAATTTGACTTCTATTGCTATACTTTAGTTTTGCCTGTTTTTAAAGTTTATCTGACTACAACTACACAGTAATTTTTCTTTTGAGTCTGGTTTCTGTGACTCATTCATATTATTAAATGTGCCTGAAGTTTAAAATTTCACTGCTATTATATTATTGTATTATATATACAATATTATATATTGTATTATATTGTTTATATACACTATAATTTATTCATACATTTTTACTATTGGTGGACATTTGGGTTGTCTTCAGTTTTGAATCTTAAAAAGAAAGTTACTATGGACATCCATGACCATGTCTCTTGGTGCCCGTATACATATGCCTGGGTTATGGGAGATGACTATATTCTTTTTAAATTTTTGACAGTGCTGCGGGTTGTGGGATCTTATTTCCTCCACCCAGTATTGAACCTGGGCCCTGGGCAGTGAAAGTGTGGCGTTCTAACCACTGGACCATCAGGAAATTCCCAGGATATGACTATCTTTAACACTTAATGTCAAACTCTTTTTTACAGTGACTCTGCCAACTGATGCAATCACTAGTAGTGGATAAAATTCCAGTGCTCCAAATCCTCACCAATACTAATTATTTTCAGTTTTTAAAATTTTAGCCAGGCTTTAGAAATGTAGAGCTACTCATCTCACTGTGGTTTTAGTTTGCTTTCTTTCTTTCTCTTTTTCTCTTTTCCTTTGATGACTAATGAGATTAAGCAATTTTCCCTACAAGGCCATTTGGGTCTTATCCTTTGTAAAGTGCTTGTTCAAATCCCTTTCACATACTTCTATTGGTCTGTATTGTTTTTTCATTTTTTATTTATAGGAATTTTTAAACTTTTCTGAATAACAGTCCTTTGTCAGTTGTGTAAATTGCCAACGCATTATTCTATTTTGTGACTTGTCTATGTATACTTTGTTCTCATGTGTCTTTTGACATTCTTAGGTCTAATGTATTTCATTTTATTAATCTTTTTCTTTATGTTTGGTACATATTTACTTCCTGCTTAAGAAGTATACCCTTCTTCACAGTGATGAAAATATTCACATATGTCTAGAATTTTTATTTTACCTTTAACATTTAAAGTTGCCTTCTTTTTTTAAAATAAATTTATTTATTTTAATTGGAGGCTAATTACTTTACAATATTGTATTGGTTTTGCCATACATCAACATGCATCTGCCACGGGTGTACATGTGTTCCCCATCCTGAACCCCCCTCCCACCACGGTCCCCCCATCCCATCCCTCTGGGTCATCCCAGTGCACCAGCCCCAAGCATCCTGTATCCTGCATCGAACCTGGACTGGCGATTCATTTCATATATGATATTATACAAGCTTCAATGCCATTCTCCCAAACCATCCCACCCTCACCCTCTCCCACAGAGTCCAAAAGACTGTTCTATACATCTGTGTCTCTTTTGCTGTCTCGCATACAGGGTTATCGTTACCATCTTCCTAAATTCCATATATATGCATTATTATACTGTATTGGTGTTTTTCTTTCTGGCTTACTTCACTCTGTATAATAGGCTCCAGTTTCATCCACCTCATTATAACTGATTCAAATGTATTCTTTTTAATGGCTGAGTAATACTCCATTGTGTACCACAGCTTTCTTATCCATTCGTCTGCTGATGGACATCTAGGTTGCTTCCATGTCCTGGCTATTATAAACAGTGCTGCGATGAACATTGGGGTACATGTGTCTCTTTCTTAGAACTGATTCTTGTGTGTGGCATGAGATAGAGTTCAGATAAGACTTTTTTCTTCCCATGTGACTATCCAGTCAACTTAGTACTTTTAATAAAAATATCATACCCCTCCCAATTCTCTGTAGTGCCACTTTGGTTACAAACATCACATATAAAATGACATAAATGGATTTCTGAAATTTCCCTTTTATTCACTGGTATGCTTATCCTTGCACAAAACCACTCTCAGTTTTTGTGGTTTTAGAATAAGTTTGATATCTGGAAAAAACTTCTCCTTCTTTGTTTGTCTTTGTCAAAAGCGTCTTGTTTCTCTTTGGCCTTTGTTTTTTCCTACATATCTTAGAATTAGTTTGTTCAGTTCAGTTCAGTCGCTCAGTCGTGTCTGACTCTTTGCGACCCCATGAATCGCAGCACGCTAGGCCTCCCTGTCCATCACCAACTCCCGGAGTTCACTCAGACTCACATCCATCGAGTCAGTGATGCCATCCAGCCATCTCATCCTCTGTCGTCCCCTTTTCCTCCTGCCCTCAATCTCTCCCAGCATGAGAGTCTTTTCCAATGAGTCAACTCTTCG
>NW_011495072.1:5454645-5492606 GCF_000754665.1 Bison bison bison | reverse complement strand
CCCAGGGCTGATCTCCTTCAGAATGGACTGGTTGGATCTCCTTGCAGTCCAAAGGACTCTCAAGAGTCTTCTCCAACACCACAGTTCAAAGGCATCAATTCTTCAGCACTCAGCCTTCTTCACAGTCCAACTCTCACATCCATACATGACCACAGGAAAAACCATAGCCTCTATTTCCCATGAAGTGATGGGACCAGATGCCATGATCTTCGTTTTCTGAATGTTGAGCTTTAAGCCAACTTTTTCACTCTCCACTTTCACTTTCATCAAGAGGTTTTTCAGTTCCACCAAAAAAAAAAGAAAGTCTACTTGAATTTTTATTGGAACTGTGCTTAATTTACACAGTTTAAGTTACAGAGCATTGATAACTTTACATTATTTGTTCTTTGAAACCATGAACCAGACCAAATCTTCTTCAGTTTATCTTGATGGTTTATATATTTTTCTCCGTGAAAGATTTACACATTTTTTATTAGAATAATTTGTAGGTATCTGATATTTTTAGTGGTTTTATAAATGACATCCCTGTTTTAAATTGAGATTGAATTTATAAATCCTAAAATAATAGGCAAAGTGTACAGTTATATGGATTCTGACAATTGTGTATACCCATACAATCAAGGCTTCCCTGATAGCTCAGTTGGTAAAGAATCTGCCAGCAATGCAGGAGACCCCGGTTTGATTTCTGGGTCGGGAAGATCCCCTGGAGAAGGGAAAGGCTACCCACTCCAGTATTCTGGCCTGGAGAATTCCATGGACTATATAGTCCATGGGGTTGCAAAGAGTCAGACATGACTGAGAGTCTTTCACTTTCATACAGTCAAGGGCTTCCCAGGTAGCTCTAGTGGTAAAGAATCTGCCTGCCAATGCAGGAGACACAAGAGTCTTGGGCTCCATCCCTGGATCAGGAAGATCCCCTGGGGAAGGAAATGTCTACCCACTCCAGTATTCTTGCCTGAAAAATTCCATGGACAGTGGAGCCTCAAGAGCTACAGTCCATGGGCCAAAAAGAGTCGGACACGACTGAGCAATTGAGCACACACATACATATACAATCGAGATAAAGAACATTTCTATCATCTGTGAAAGGCCTCTTTTCCCCTTTTGAGTCAACCCCTGTCCCCTCCCCAGCTGGAGGTAAGCACTGCTCTACTGTTCTGATTTCCTTCATTGTGGATTAATTTTCCCTGTTTGAAATGTCTGGATTCTCTAACTCAGCGTCTTTTGAGGTTCATCTATATTGTTGTGTATACTGGTTACTCTCTTTCTTTTATATTGCTAAGTGATATTCAATTGATTGAATGTACCACAATTTGACTTTCCATTTTCCTGTTAATGAAAATTAGGGGTAGTCTAGTTTTTAGTTCCTATGAATAAAGCTGCTCTGAACATTCTCGTGCGAATGTGTGTTTTCATTTCTCTTGGGGAAATACCTAGGAGTGGACTGGCTGAGTCATAGGGGAGGTACATACCTTTATGAGAAACTACCAGACTTAGGTCTCAATGAACGTTCTGTCAGTAATGTTTGAAGTCCCACTTGCTACGTATCCTCACCAATGGTTAGTATTGCCATTCTTTTAAATGTTAGTTATTCCAGTGGGAAGGAGATAGCAACCCACTCCAGTACTCTTGCCTGGAGAATCCCGTGGACGGAGAAGCCTGGTGGGCTACAGTCCACGGGGTCGCAAAGAGTTGGACAGGACTGAGCGACTTGACTTTCACTAACTTTCATTCCAGTGGGTGTATTGGTATCTTATTATAGTTATAATTTTATTTCTCTGATGACTAATGATGTTGAGTGTCTTTTCATGTACTTATTGTTCATTTGTATATAACATCATTTGTCAAGTATCTGTTTGAATTTCTTGCCCATTTAAAGAAAGGTGGATTACATTTTTAGTTTTGAACTGAGGAAACAGGTCTGTCTCCTGCCCAGCCAGCATACAATAGTGACATACCAGAGGATAACCATTATAGACATTCCTGTTTACAAAGGGGAAACTGAGGCACAAAGGAGTTGCTCAACGATAGCAGCTCTGAAATCCAGCCAGGCAGATGCTGTAAGTTCCTTGATTAGGGCCCAGTCCTGTTCCTGGCTGGCAGTGGCTTTCCATAGCTCTCGATCCTGTCCTCTAGGCTCCTGGTCCACCTTTGAGCCATTCTTCCTCCTTCGTGGAAGTGTCATGTTTGCAGCTGAGTTGTTTTCTCAGACTGTTTTCCTGCTGTAGAAGTTTGGGGGTTCAGAGATCTCTTTTCATTTTATACTATCTCTGTCAGTCTCTGTCCAAACTGGCAGTACTTCTGGTCTCTCAAACCCTCCATGACCCTCCATGAGACAAACCCAGACCTTCAGATGTCTTTGAGATAAAGCCTCTCTCCATGGGCTTCTACTCAAATGGCTGAGGGACAAGGTGTTTAAGCCTTTTAGGACCTCTATTATTATTTTTTAAAAATATTCTCCATTTCCTCTACTATCTTCTTTTCCCCCCCTTTTAAAATTTTATTTTATTTATTTTTTCAAACTTTAAACTTTTTGTTTTGTGTTGGGGTATAGCCAATTAATAATGTTGTGGTAGTTGGAGGTGAACAGTGAAGGAACTCAGTCATACGTATACATATCCAATCTCCCCCAAATCCCACTCCCATTCAGGCTGGCACCTAGCGTTGAGTAGAGTTCCATGGGCTATACAATAAGGACCTCCATGATTTTATTTATATGTCCTGTGGGGCAAACTTGTGAACTCTTCAGAGGGCCTTTTGTCTGACTGAGTGTAGTCTGAGCATTGATTAGGAACTATCACTGTTTAACTTTCTGAGGTCTTAACAAAGAATTTTATAGTTACCCCCTTGGCCTCACCTTTAGAACACTGTTTCCTTAGAGTGTCCTGAATTTGGTCTTTGCTTGGGAGCAATTTCTTATTTTTAGTATTGTTTGCCATCCAGGAAATTTCAGGATCTTCAAGACCAGTAAGTCCTGTCTTCTTTTGATTTAACAGTACTTTCTTTAGCTTCTCTTTTGCCTTTAATATTTTAATATAAGCAGCAGCAGGAAGCCAGGTAGCCCCTTCCGCACTCTGGCTGGAAAACCTCTTAGCTAAATTACCCAGTACATTAGGTACCATTTCTACCTTTTACAATACTGCAGGAGAGAGTGTTGCTAAACTTTCTGTCACAACAACACAAAGATTCCCTTCCTTCAAGTTTCCAACAGGATTTCTCTCATTTTCCTTTAAGATATTAGCAGCAGCCTCCTCAAAGTCTGATTCTAACAGTCTGTTCTAGGTAATTTAGGCTCTAATTAGTGCTCTCTGTAAAGTCCTTTGAGAAAGGAGCTAACGATGAACACGTGTGAAGGGATCTAGGTCTAGGTCAGTGCTACGTGTTTAAGAAAATAAACAGAGAAAATCTATAATGATCTCACTTTTACAGATGAGGAATCTATGATTTAGAAGGGTAAAGTGACTTGCCCAAGGTCATGTGGCAGTTAGTGGTAAAGAAAGGATTAAAATCAGTTCCTATAATTCGTTATCTGGTAAACTTCTCAGGTATCATGTAACCTCAGATTCCTGTCATGTTCTGTAGCCCTGAGAAAGCAGCTTTTACCTGAGAACTAACTGGCTGGTGGTGGCAGCATGTGGGAAGGCAAAGGGAAGATGGCTAGCGTTTTCTGTCAGCATATTCGTTGTTTCAATGTTTTGTAATACGTCAGCAGACGATGCTTGGACAGCTAATGCTGCTCATGGGAACTTTTTCATTGTGATTCTGAAGATTTGAGAACTCGACAGTGACATCTTCAGAGATCAAAGAGTGAAGGATTACTCCTGGCTTCTCCTCTTGTCCTTGATTTAAAAAAAAAAAAAAAAAACTGATTATTTTTTTCCCAGAATTACTGAAACATAATTAACCAATAAAATTGTCTTATCTTTGCTTTTGTTTCAGGAGTGATGAGGCAGGGATCTTTGAAGATACTCTTCATTTTCTTGTTTACTTTTTCTTTGGAAATAAAGTTTACAGCATGTGTTCAAAAAAGTTCAGTCATTTGGTTGACCTGCCTTTGTGAATGACTCTGAGTAAAAATCAGCCAGTTAACTCTTCTGAGGTCCTGATGTACATGTCCAGTTGTCTACTGGACTTGGGGATGGTGGCCCACAGATATGTCTAACTCAACATATTCCCAACTTAACTCATTACCTTTCCCTTTCAACCTGCCCGGTCTCTTGTATTTTGAGAGACCTTAGAGACCTTATTATTCACTCAATATGGAAACTTTGGATTTTTCCTTTTCTTCGGACAAAATTCTTTAGAATCTATCTCAGACCGATTTTTTTAATATGTCCTTCTCTCTGCATCCCCTGC
The DNA here is from genome assembly GCF_000754665.1 of Bison bison bison. Taxonomy (NCBI): domain Eukaryota; kingdom Metazoa; phylum Chordata; class Mammalia; order Artiodactyla; family Bovidae; genus Bison; species Bison bison. The sequence goes on along the minus strand of NW_011495072.1, from coordinate 5,488,250 downwards.
TCTTGCCCTTCTTTAAGTCCACGTTCATTTATTCACCTGTGATGGGTACTTATTTTCTGTTTGCACTGCATCAACAGTTATGCTCTGTGCTGGGATTCGAAGGTGAACAAGACATGATGCTTGTCCACAAGGAGCATCTCTGTATGTGGGGGTGGGGAAGGAGACAGAAGCAAAGAATAACAAGAACATGTGAGATGTTTCATATACATCATCCCTCTTCTCGCTGTTAGAAAGATCCTGACCGCTCTCTGCCTTTCTTCTCTCCCTCCTGATCCGTTTGTATCACTGCTCTCAGCATTACCTTTCTAAGGTACAGATTTGATCATGGTCAGGATGGTGATCTTCTTTGTCTTCTTGTTGCCTAAAGAATAAAGGCCAAAGTCCTCACCTCAGTAAGCCATTCCTTCACAAGTTTTTAAAAGCTGGTCCAAAACTACTTGTCCACCTCTCCACCCTTTGTTCTCTGGTTTGAATCCTAGTCTTTAGCTACATTAGGCTTCTAGTGGATCTCCAGATGCTCCACTTGTAATCTCACATTTTTCTGTCTACCCTCCCCCCTTCCTTTTGTCTCAAATATCTTTCAAATCTCATTCATCACCTGGCTAGCTCTTACTCACCTTCAATCTCTTATTCATCATTTATCTTCCTCAACTTCCCTGCCCTGAGGCAGAATTAATTATATCCTCCTTTTTTTTTCATACAAGGACTTCCCTGGTGGCTCAGACAGTAAAGCTTCTGTCTACAATGTGGAAGACCTGGGTTCAAGCCCTGGGTTGAGAAGATCCCCTGGAGAAGGAAATGGTGATCCACTCCTGTGCTATTGCCTGGAAAATCCCATGGACAGAGGAGCCTTGTAGGCTACAGTCTATGGGGTCACAAAGAGTTGGATATGACTGAGCAACTTCACTTTCACTTTTTTATACCACTATCTAATATCACTATTATTATAGAATTTATTTTTTATTATAGTTAATTCATAGCCTAGACATTGAGTTTCCTTCTAGCACCTAGAGTGCACATTGTAAAGGGTGATTTTGTTTTTACTGGTAATACATTGTGAAAAAGTAAACAGAGAGTCTCTAAGTGTCTGGATGCAGTCATCAGAATTCCTGCATTTGGAAATCAAAAGAAGTTCCCAGGCATATTTTTCATCCTTTGTCTTCCATGTGAAGTTTGAGGGTATCAGTTGGGACATTTCTGTTAGATTATCCTGGGTTTCCAAAATGTAAGATGAGACTAAATAACCTTAGGAGTTCCCACCAGAGAAGTGGTGAGAGGGAGGATTCCTCAGGGATGCTGGAAGTTAGGAGAAAGTCCCACTTTCACTTCATGATGTTACTAAAGTTCTTTCACAATCTGTCTCATGCTTCTCGTAGCGAGGTATATGTAGATGTGCGTGTGGCAATACTTGCAGATGGTTTTAAACCTTAGACATGAGATGACCTATGCATGACTCACCCATTGCTGTCAGTGCATCTTCCTTAACTTTATGAGTAAGTGCTAAGATATCTGGGCACAAGTGCTTTTTCCTACCAAACCCTGTCTTATGAATGTGAACAGGATGCTTTGGAAAAGAATCTGCCACACATCCAATTGAATAAAGATTTCTCATACATTTGGGAAAAATCAGTCTGAAAATTTTCAGCCTTTATTGCAGATTAATCCACAGAATTTCACTTCATGGAATGTCCACTATTTCAAAACATTACCCACAGAGAATTCTATCAATGAATAAGAAGTCTGCAGAAGGTTACAGATAAGGGTTGGACTTGTTTCCTTCCTTTTTTCCCCTGAAGCTAAGAACTAAACCACATGGTCTCTAGACCTGGTTTAGAGATCTGGGTTGTGTGCTTTCAGGCTCTTAGAATGTCGGAGCTGGAAGGGACTTGAGGGAATATTTGGCTCGGCCTCCTCACTTTACAAATGGTGTCAGGAAGGTTAAAGACTTTTTAAGGTCACATAGCTTGTTGGGGTGAAGCTAGGACAAGGACCCAGGTCTCCCAACTCTCAGCCCAGGGATCTGTCTTCTACACCAAACACAAGCAAATTCCTGTACGAGATGAATGGAACAGCTTTAAAGTTTACATGTAGGACTGTAATGCTTTTGAATATGGCCATGTCTGCCTGTTTTCCTGAGGCCTGAACCTTACTGCAGGTGGACTCTCAGAGACAACCCTGTAGGAGGCTTGTGCTGTCAGTTCTTACCTTGGGCCTGCTCTCAGAGGAGCCGTGGATGTTGATGTTAATGACAGATCAATATTAAACTTAGATTTGGGGAGCTGGTTAATTCAATGGTGGTTACTTGTCCTCTCCTTGCTTGCAGGGACTGCCAGCCCACCCTCAACCTCTGGCCCCCTCCCCGGGCCCTGCCTCCTTTCCCCAGGGACAGGCCTGCCGTCCCTGCTTCCTCCCCAGCTCAGCCCCTCGCACCTGGGACACCTCTGCTCCCGCTATGGGAGTTGCCCCCAGAGCCCAGTAAGAACACTTGCTGATGGGAACAAGTTCCTTCTCCACCTTTCTCTAAAGCCTTCCTCCTGCCTCCTTATCACAACAGAAGCTTACCTTTCCCCGGATACTGTCCCTGCGACTTTCTCCAACAGAGGTTTCCCTTCTCCCATTCCCAGTGGCTTAGAGTGTGGGGAGGCTGAGGAATGTGGGTGCCTTCATTTTCCTCCAAATTGTGCTCATTTAGGCATCCTCTGGCCCTCTCAATCTTTTTACTCTTATTTAAAAAATTCTTACTGACTCACCAAAACTTTCTCAAGGAGTCTACTTCTTCCAAATTCTTTCTTTAAACCTTGAACAATAGTTCTACTTCCTCAGGTTCCATGTCCCTCCTGCAGAGATGATTTAGGCTTTCTCTTCTTATCTCAAAATTTCTGTGCATCTTTCCCCATATTTTTGTTCTTCCCTGTTGTTTCAGAGAATGGAGTCAAAACTTCAAGGCTTCGCCATGGTTCTTGGATTCTGGCCTCATCTACCTGCTCTGGGACCATGAAAAGAAAGTGAAAGTGTTAGTTACTCAGTCATGTCTAACACTTTGTGACTCCATGGGCTGTAGCCTGCCAGGCTCCTCTGTCCATAGAATTCTCCAGGCAAGAATACTAGAGTGGGCAGCTATTCCCTTCTTCACGAGATCTTCCCAACCCACGAATTGAAGCCAGGTCTCCTGCATTGTAGGTGGGTTCTTCACCATCTGAGCCACCAGGAAAGCCTGCTCCGGGATATAAAGACACACATCTCTGAATTGCATCTCTTGGTATTTCCATTTCACTGAATGCAACCGTTCCTTGCCCATCTTTCCCAAAGAGTGCTCTGCAGTTTCAATCTCCAGTGCCTAAATAAAGATCTTGGGGTCTGGTGCCTAGAATCTGCCTTTTGTCTTAAGGTTAAAATTTGAAACTAGAATCATGTGTAGAAATTTGAAATGAGACATGGGTAGGAATCATGCCTGCTTAGCTACCTATTTTTTGTCATTTTGTTGTAGTTCGTGTCTCACTCTTTGTGATCCTAAGGACTGTAGCCCTCCAGGCAAGAATACTGGAGTGGGTAGCCCTGGAGAAGGGGATCATCCCAGTCCAGGGATCGAACCCAGGTCTCCTGCACTGGCAGGCCAACTCTTTACTGTTGAGCCACAAGGGATTCCCTCTAGCTACCTTTTGCCATGTAACAAATTATCCCCAAATTTGGTGGCTTAAAACAACATTCCTCACTACACCATGTTCTATAGGTCAGGCGCCAGGATGTGGCTTAGCTGAGTCCTCTGCTTCAGAGTATCACAGGTTGCAAAGTGTTGGCTGGGGCTGCTGTCCACATCAGGCTTAGCCAGGGAGGAGCTGCTTCCAGTTGCATTCATGTGATTGTTTGCAGCACTCAGTTCTTCAGAGGCTGTTGGTTTTAGTTCCTTGCTGACTGTTGGCTGGAGGCTGCCCTCAGTTCCTTGACATGTAGGGAGCTTATAACATGGCAGCTCATAATATCTGAGTGAGCGAACTGAGGAAAGCCAGAGGAAAAAAGAGTACAGGTATGGGACGGAATCACAGTCTCTTATAACCTGGTCTCAGACATGCCATCCCATTATCACTCTTGTAGTTTTCTGTCTGTCAAAAGTAATCATCTGTCTAGCTCATGCACAAGTGCAAGTGTGTGTATGTGTGGGTGTGTGTGTGCTCAGTCATGGCCGACTCTTTGTGACCCCATGGATTGCAGCCCACCAGGCTCCTCTCTCTATGGAATATTGGGAACATCCCCTGGAGTAGGAAATGGCAACCCATCATACACAAGGGGAGGGGATTAAACAAGAATGTGAATATCAGGAGAGTGGATTTTTGGCAATCTTTTAGAAGCTGACTACTGTATACCCCAACCCCAAAGCTTTCTCTCAAACTTCTGCTACCTATTTAAGGTGTCAACTTATTTTCCTCCTTATATTTATCACTCAGCTTCTCAAGAGAGGAGTCTAAATTGGTGGCCTTTATTTTTCCAGCCACATATTCACTCTTTAACCTATCCCACTGTGGCTTCCACCCTCACCACTCTATTCCTGAGGGTTGCAAGTGAATTTGAAAAGGAGCAGGACCCTATGGTCCTTGGCCATATGACCTCAGCTTGCCTTTTGTCTGTAGAAAAACTTTAGCCAAAGAGTAAGTTTAACCAGAGAATTGAGAAAATGCAGAAACAAAGGCAAACAGTCAAAGGAGACCAAATAATAATTTAGTCATTAAGTATAATCAAGGACCCTAGTTCCTTCTCAAAGGCTGTAGATAGTATTCTGAATCAAATTCTGTGAGCTCTCTTGTAGATACTGAAACCCCCACCAGGTGGAAGAAGTTAACTACATGATGACCAGACCATAGCCATGATATAAGCTGCCATAATTCCAAAAACAAGCTCAAGGAATGGGAACAAACTGACCCTGGAACTGGAAATTAACTCTACTTAATCAAAACAATGCTGGTCAGACCACCGATGACCAATTTCAAGATGACTGCCAGAGCTGTTTATGCATGTAGCTCCCTCCCTCTGTGTATAAAAACTCTCCCCCACCCCCGATTGTCTGTGGGGCAGGGGGTGTGAGCCTTTGGACAGGAGTCTGGCTTCCCCCACCCCATTCAAAATAAAGCAAATTTTCCTTTCTACCAACCTGGCCTCTTTATTGGCTTTTGAGTGTTGATCAGCCAGATAGCACCTTGGGCTGCAAACTAATTGCCAAGTCCTTTTCTTCTCCTCTCCAGGGACTCTGCAGCATCTGATTGTCCTTCGTCCTTAGGATTCTCTCCTTTTTTGGCTTCTGTGATACTCTGCTTTCCTGGGTCCTCAAACTCTTCTGCTCACTTCTCTGTTTATTCTTCTACTGACTCTCCCCTCCCCCACCATTTTGACTAATTATTAATTTTGTAAATATTTGGATAGAACATATTATCTAAGACAGACTGAAAAAGTTTTAAGACCAGCTTAAGATTTCATCGAGGGTCATAGAAATGACCAGTCACTAAGCCTGTTGGGAGCAACAGTGTAAAAAAAATAAAGTTGCTTTAAAAATGATTGTTGTCTCCTGTCACAGTCAACAGGAACCTAAGGAGACATGATGACTAAATGTACTATGGTATCCTCGAGGGATCCTGAAAGAGATAAAATAAGTTAAAAACTAAGGCAGTCTCAATGAAGTATAGGCTTTTGTTAATAATAATTAAGCAATATTCGTTCATTAATTATGACAAATGTACCATACAAATGTAAGATGTTAAAAATGGGAAACTTGGATGTGGGGACTCTGTGCTCTATTCACAGTTTTTCTGTAAATTGAAATAAAATAAAAAGTTTATTTTAAAAAAATGCACCCTGTCAAGCTCTGCTCTTCCAGGTAAAGGTCACACTGGTATTTGTACATTTATATTTATGTGTCATGTCTCTATAGATTCTGCCTCCAAGTTTGTGCTCACCTTTATGCCTCCTTAGAACTAATCTCAGGGCCCTGCATATTCCATAAGTAATTATTGAATGAATGACTGAGTGAAGGAGTGAATGACTGTGAAATACCAATGTGAACTTTGAAACAGGCTGTTCTATAAAGACATAATTAACCCAGCTGAAGTCAAGGGTGATGGGAACATTTTACTGGCCTTTGTCTTCAGTTCATTCAGTTCAACAAAACCTCTAAAGTGGTGGGTTCCCACTTCTTCAAATTACATGTTCCTGCTCTGTTTTTATCTCTGTCACTTCCTCTTCTTTCATCTTTCTCTCTCTATTATTGTTTCTTCTACTGTGGTGTCCTTTCCACTCATTTTGACCCAAACAATGGTTGTCCTTCCTAATGTGTTGTGGTTGAGTGGGAAATTTCTAGAGTGTCGGTGATGAGCTGGGACTGAAGCAACAGGAGAATAAAGATGTTTGGTTCTGGATGTGTGCCACCCAGGTAACCACAGATCCCGGACAGGAAAGCTTGGTGCCACTTCCCATGGAATTAGTCAAAGTGAACTTGTTTTTACTAGCATTAAACAATTAGACTTAATTCCCAGATTTCATCATTTTGGAACAATTGTTTTGGTTTCCATTAGGTTCACTTTTAGTGTTTGCTCATGGCTATAGTGTGGGCTTCCCTGGTGGCTCAGAGGTTAAAGCTTCTGCCCGCAATGCGGGAGACCTGGGTTCGATCCCTGGGTCAGGAAGATCCCCTGGAGAAGGAAATGGCAACCCACTCCAGTATTCTTGCCTGGAGAATCCCATGGATGGAGGAACCTGGTGGGCTACAGTCCACGGGGTTGCAAAGAGTCAGACACGACTGAGCAACTTCACTCACTCACTCATGGCTATAGTCTGTGGGGTTGCAAAGAGTCGGACATAACTGAGCAACTGAGCATGCATGCATGGATATTGTTATCAAATAAAGAGAAAAGTCTCCCTAATGTCACTCATAGCACTCCCATTTCTACATCATAGTGAACAGTTGCATATTTAGAAATGTTTGACTCCTCCTCTTCCTGTTCCTCCTTCCTCTCCTTCCTCCTCCTCCTCACCCTCTCTTTCCTCTTCCTCCTTCTCCTCTTCCTCCATCTCCTTCACTTGTAGATAGGTGGCTTGCTTATTCATGGACTTGAACTTTCCTGGGCCTTTCAAAGTGTCTCCTTTCTGTTCTTTCTTCATGTTTCAAAAGTAACATGCTGAATCCCCGCGCGCTGCGCTGCTGGGAGTGAGTACTGTCGCTCCGTAGGTCTCGGGACCGAGGGCTGAGGGCACGGTGGCGCCCTTTAAAAAAAAAAAAAAAAGTAACATGCTATTCTTTGTAAAGGAAACTAATACTATTGGCTGATTCTAAAAAATTGTAGATGAGCGTCAGCTGATTTGTGTTGGTTTTAATCAGTTGTTCAGGGTTTAAGTCCAGGATGTGACATGAAAATAAATGGAGTTAATGAGATCGCAAAGTATGGACCTTAGCAGTGCAATTTTCTGATCCTCTGAGCTAACTGGTTGTAATTTACAATTTAAAATGTCTTGCATTTTTACAATGTTTCATGCTCTTCATTTATGTTAATTTTATCTGATTCTCATATCTTAAATTTTTTTTAAAATCTTACGACAGTTCTTTCAATAATTGTAGTTCTTGGGTTTTCAGACCAGCATGGCACTGGGTGGAAAGTGTGACTGGGGAGACTAAGCTTGGGGTGGACTGTGTTTCATAATTTGAAGGCTTAGCAAGGCCTAGGAGGGAACTTATGGTCTTTCATCAACACAGGGCCATCTGTTCCTTTAATGCTGTATCCTCTGTGCTTACAACAGTGCATGACACAAGGTAGACACCCAGGGAAAGTTGGCTCAATATCACTTTCTTTTGGTGGAGACGAGAAAAAGGAGCTGGAATAGGCAGAAGGTGTGATTCATTCTCGTCATCCAGTTCCCAAAATGGAGATTTCAATCAACAGTCCTGGGGAGGTTGTGGTTCCCAAAATATTCCTATTTGTAAGACAGGGATGAGCTTAGTCCTATTCCTACTTCCCTTTTTTCTGCAACAGAGAGGATGAGTTATTAATTAGATTAGTCACAATCTAAGACTTGGAGCCACATTTACTAGTGGGTGGGACTTGAGGGACAATGGACTGAAAGTTTGCCAGCCCACACAGTTTTGTGAGAGCTCATCTCTTTGGTCTTCAGTTGACCAGACAGTGGTAAGACCCTTCAGCCATTAGACTGGGACACATGTATCAGCCCAGCTACCTAGGAAGCTCTGCAGTGGACTTTTAGGCCCAAACTCAGTTAGATGGTTGGAGAGGTGTGTTGGTTTTATACTAGTTATTTTTCCTTGTGCTCCCATCTCTTAGGAACTCACAGGGAGGAGGGCTTGCTGAGCCAGATCAGGTCCTGAGTACCCCTTGACCCACTGGCAGGACCCCAATTAAGAGCCCCTACTCCAATACTTTGGCCACCTGATGCAAAGGGCTGACTCATTGGAAAAGACCCTGATGCTGGGAAAGATTGAGGGCAGGAGGAGAAGGGGACGACAGAGGATGAGATGGTTGGATGGCATCACTGACTCAATGGACATGGGTTTGGGTGGATTCTGGGAGTTGGTCATGGACAGGGAGGCCTGGCGTGCTGCGGTTCATGGTGTCACAAAGAGTCGGACACGACTGAGTGACTGAACTGAACTGACCCCTACCTAATGCTACTTGGAGGCATTCTCCTTCTGCTTGGCAATAGGTCTTTAATCTGAATGGACACTGGCTGGATACAAACATCAGTCACCAATGAAACCTCCCATGTGTAGGAGATCTTACAGCCTATTAGTCCTACTCATCCCTTCTTTTACCTCCATCTCTAGGTTTGTCTGTAGTGGTTCTTATACATAACATGTATTCATTTCCTGTGATTGCTGTAACAAACCAGCACAAAGTTGGTGGAGTAAAATAACAGAAATTTATTCTGTTATAGTTCTGGAAGCCTGAAGTCTAAAACCAAGTCAGTCAGACTCCCACCAAAGGCTTCTTCCCTCTTCAGCTTCTGGTGGCTACTGGCATTCCTTGGCTTGTGTCTCCATCCTTCCAATCTGTTTCTGTCATCACATGGCCCATTCCTCTTTTTTATGTGTCAAACCTCCCTCTACCTCCCTATCAAAAGGATGATGATATGTGATGGCATTTGGGGCCCACCGGGGTAATCTAGATGACACCTCCATCTCCAGATCCTTAACTTATTCACATCTGCAAAGACTCTTTTTCCAAATAAGGTAACATTATAAGTCCCAGATATTAGGACCTGGTATCTCTGGGGCCAGTATTCATCCCCCATTAGTAGACTCTAGAATCTTATATTCATCTATCTTTTTCCCCTTCTTCTCCCCTTTAAATAGAGACTTATGTGTCCACAACTAAATCTCTTTGAGCAGATTAAGCCCCCAGGTCTTGCTCTTGGGTGTAGTACTGGAAAAGACAAACAACATCTTACTTCTTCTAATTATTGTGACTAATTCCAAATCATAATAGAAAACACAATTTCCAGCCATGGCTCCAGGACTTCCAGGGAGGGTCTACATGATACCAACATCTGGATGAAAAGTTAAAAAACAAGCCAATAACCCCCAGCCAATTAAACAGATGCTTGTTTTCAAGCATCTAGATGTTTGGTTCTCGTATCTGGGGGGGAGGAAACATCGTGGAGGCAGTTCTGAGAGGAGGAGGCGCCTGTTTCCCTTCACCCCGATGTGACTGAGGAAGGTGGTAGGTGGTGAGGCCCTCCTGCTGGCAGGGAGGCAGGATGTTCAGGGTCTGGAGTTGAGAGGGAAGGAGGAGAGATTTCTGAATGCAGAGTTGCCAAATTGTGTCCAAGAATGTGGGATGGAGGCAGAATCAGTGGAGGATGAAGACAGAACTAGCTGCAAATGCTGGGATCCTGGCCCTCCAAGCAGCCATATTAAAGATCAAAGGGATGAAGTCTGTGCATTCCAGACAGAATCAGGCGCAGCGCACAACTATGAAAGCATTCTTGGCTGTCATACCCCCGAGAACAGTGAGCGGGCTCCGCACGGCACTCTGGGTTCTGCCGGCAGAGTGGAGAAGCTCCTTTTAGCCTTCATAGGGTCTGGGCTGTGACAGTGGATATTTTCAGTGCAATCAAAACAAGATGCTTCAGTTCTGTGTTGTTCCCTTCTCCCGGGGACGTTTGGGGGCCCCTAAGGAACTGGAGGATGAGGGACCCGGTCTCTTTGGCTTCTGACCTTTCAGGAGTGATGGAACAAATTCACATTGAGGTCAGGGCTTTTGGAGTCATCACCTGGTTGGTAGCTCCTTTTCCTTTTGGGACCTTCCTGAGAGCCCAGGATTCCAGAATCCTGGTCAGGGGAGACTGCCAAGCCTGGTGCCTGACCAGAATGTGCTTGACAAAAGGCCGGCAGGAATGTTGCTTGGGTCTAAGCCCCTGGGCCTGTAGGCTGGGGTGGTGATGTGCTTTACTCTCACTACTTCCCCAGCGCCTGGCCCCGATCTTAGATGGGCTAATGGACGCAGGCCATGTAATTTGGTCAGAGCTCAGCTGAGAGAACCAGCATCTAGATGGGTCATATGAATCAGTGTAATTGGGGATGAAGGGCCCGAGCTCTGAACTTAGTGACTCTGCCACTTACTAGCTGAGTGACCTTGGACCTCGGCTTCCTTCTCTGTGCAATGTGAGGATAATACCCACCTTTTAGGCTGTGTGTGAGGATTCCATGAGATAACTTTTGTATAGCACCAGCTCAGTGACTAGCCTGCAGTGAATGCTCAATAATCTAGCTATTTTTTACTGCTCTTACAAAAGCACATCTCAGAGAATGTCCATTCTTCCCTCCTTCTCTTCTCTTTCCATCCCCACTTCCCTTTCCTTCTAGGATTGCACATCTGGGAACCAAAACCTGAGAAAGAAGAAGAGACAGACCATCGATTCTTTCATAAGTCCTATTGCCTTGGCTGGGAGCTTATTTGTCTATATAGTAGAACATTTTGGGGGTCACTTATACTCTGAGACAATGAATCCTTTTTAAAAATATGTAAGTTTTGATTAAAGAAAAAATTATGAGCCACCATTAAGGTTCCCAGATGGAGTTAAATCTAATTAGTCACTTAATACAGCTATTGATTCCTGCCTTTCCTATGAGGAGTCATGGTGGAAATGTAGATTGTCCTCATTCTCCACTATGTGCTGCCCTTGCTTCTTCCTAAGGCCCAGATTCTCAGACTCTCTAATATTTCAAGCTTGTTCTTCACGTGTGGTTCATTGGAAATTCTGATGATAAAATGAAATAGACTACTCGGCCCCTAGTAGGTGCTCAGTAAAATTAGATTGAGTTTGTTGAGTAGTTTGTATTGCTTTAGAGGTAGCTTATCAGCCTTACTAAAGTGAACTTCCTTCTTCTTCGTGTGAGGTGGATGTGCTCAGGACGAATCGCTCAAGTCAGTACGTGATTGCCTAAGTGGTGTGATTCAGAGATGTGAGAGAAGGCCCCTCCCCACACTTAGATACAGAGCCCATCCCTTCAGTTCACGTAGAACGAGTCAGAACACCCTGACTTCTAAAACTAGATGTGCTGTGAACTGTGTGGTCTTACTTATCCTCTGAGTACCTTAGTCACCCTATCTATAGAATAAAGATCAAATGATGCTTGTAAAGTTTAAATAAGATAAAGTAATGTATGTGAGTGAATTTAAGTGAGTATTTGGCCAAATGATGCCATGGGCGCAGCCTTGTACTTGAGGCCACACCAAAGCTTTCATATTACAGGGAACTCTCTCCATTACTTTGTTTTGAATAATAGGGTAGTGCTTGGTAAAGGCCCAGCCTAAAACAATCTTAATTAATGCTCTTTTGAGATGCTTTTGAGTTCTTTAGATAGAAACTATGGGGTAAAAAGGCAGATAAATTTAATATAGATTAAATGAACTTCCTGGAAGTAGGGTTTCCCACTTGCAAGTGATGGATGTAATTGTAAATAAGCCCTTTGAAAGACTGTTTTTAGATCATGATAATAATCACCTATCAGGAGAATGAAAAACAACATTTCTGCTGCTTTAAATTGCCTTCTTTTCTTTCCTTTCTTTTGTTTTCTTCCTTCCTGTGTTCTTTCTTTTCTTCCTTTCTGTGAATATGGGAAAAAATTCTAAAATATTATGTTCTTTTATATATGATGTGTTTTAAATATTTTTATAAATAAATTTTCTATTGTAAGTGGACACTTAACTATTTCCTCTAACACCTTTCATGTTTATACAATTAAAACTGGAGAAAGTCAATACATTTTGGGTGGCACTGGACCCTGGGAACTGGGAACTGTAAGGGGCCTGGGTAGTGCATTTTCCTCCCACCTCTGCATCTCAGCCTCACCCTGCCCTCACTGTGGTCCTGCTTTCTAAGTTTTCCTGGTCACATTATGGGAAAAATGCGCTCCATCCACCACTCTTTACTGTGGCTCAGACAGTAAAGAATGTGCCTGCAATGCAGGAGACCTATCTTCGATCCCTGGGTTAGGAAGATCCCCTGGAGGAGGGCATGACAACCCACTCCAGTATTCTTGCCTGGAGAATCTCATGGACAGAGGAGCCTGGTGGGCTACAGTCCATAGGGTCCCAAAGAGTTGGACACGACTGAACGACTAACACACTTTCCACCTCTCTTGAGTCTTTACAGCTTATTTAAGCCTTTAGCCTAGACTAAGACTGAACTTTTTGAGCCTCTATTCAGTTTCTCAGGATGAGATTCAGACTGGCCCCAGTTAAGGCTCACTGCTGGACACTCAGCTATGGCCAGGGTCACGTGTACAGATACGGCTGCCAGGAAGCTGTCTGCCTCGCACCTGCATGTGGCTGGCAATGAACTAGACAGTGTTGGGGGAAGACATTTTTACTGGATTCAGTGTGAGGTGGGAGTTTTTGAGCCATGAGGTAACTCTGAGGAACACTAATCTGGTAACAATATCAGGTATGATTTTAGTGGCGAGAAGAATGATTACTAGAAATTCTTCTGGCGGGGTGGGGGAGGGGAATTGGAAAGGCTTAGGAGCTTTCAAGATTTTTCTAATAATAAATTACAGAAGGCAGGGGTGGGGAGCTGCCTTTTCTGTAATTATCCCCATAGGAGCTGATGCGATGCAGGCGGCAGCAGGAGAAACAGATGATGGGGGGCTTTTGGAAGAGAGAGGAAGCTCCTGGTGGGGATTGCCATAAGGGTCAGTGCTCAGCCTTGGGCATAGCATCTGACCTCACTGGGCACTCACAGAGAGCCTGGAAACACATGGCTCCTGAAGACAGAGAGAGCCTGATGGTAAGCAGATCTCATGGCCCCTGACACACCATGAGGCATGCCGAGCTTCACCTCTCTTGGAAGGCATTTCTCCTGGGAGAGGACGAGTAAGCAGTGAGTCATGTCAGCCCAGCGACATAGCTTAAATGAAACGTGAGAGAAATCTTGACTCATCTTAGCTGGTGGTGTCTGCTGAGTGTGTGGGCATAGATATAAACACATGGCCATGTGCACACCCCCATGCCCCTTCACGCATGAGGCAGGCCCACAGGGGGCCAAGTGGTGACTCAGAAGGTAGCAGCACGGATAACCCGCTGACTCATGGTCTTCCATTCCTTGGCTCCCTCCTCAGACAGGTCCTGGGTTTGAAGGACAGGTGACTCACAGACTGACCTGCTCTCTGGTCTGGTTTTTGCAAGTGCTATTCTTACTTCTCCGGGTCACCCCAACTTTTGGGACATCCCTTGTCTGGAGGCCAACCCAACCATGTTAGATCCTCAGCCCCCTGCTTAGTTTACTCACTGGGATGCCTGTCTCATCAGCCTCTCCCTTTCTAATCAGTCATCAGTTAACAAATATTCAGTCAGTGTCCTCAGTGTGCTGGCTGCATGCAGGGGTGCTGTGGATCCAGCAGTGGCACATGAGATGACCCCTTCCCCAGGCGACTGTAGCCATCTCTTCGGGACTGTCCTTACTCACTTCCTTTGGAAGTTGCTTCATTCGGGAAAGAGGCATCTCTTCAAAGTCCCTTCTCCGTGGCCTCGGGAGCTCGTGCTTCTGGGTGGTGACTAGTGGATTCCCACGTGTGGCTCAAGGGGCTGGTTCCTCGCCTGTGTCCCTACTTCACTCTTGCTGCCACCTGAAGGGAGTGACTCTTCATTCTCTCCCCAAGTGTATAGCAGGTTGGGACTATTTTGTAGGCAAAGGGTTTCTTGAGTGTGTACTGAGCTGCCCCAGCCTTGCTCCTCGACTGCCGATCACTGCCCGTGGATGCATCCTGAGAATAGCAGCTGCTTATTTATGGAGCCTTAGACTTTTGTGTATAATCTGATAATCACAGGGACTCTCTGAGGTAGGCTTTTTGTCATCAAGTTGTATTATCATCATTATTTTACATGTCAGGAAACTTAGGTTCAGAGTGGTAATTTCCCTTAGATCACACAGTTTATAAGAGACAGTCCTGGTTCACCCAGACCCTGCTGCTGTCTATGGCTACAAAGATGTCTCAGACCTGGGGTGATTCTCTGCCTTATTTGGGGGCATCTTCATGTTGAGACTGGGAGCTATTCATCTCTTGGCTTCTCCAAGTGTCTGACCACCATTGGCCCAGGAGGCACAGGCAGGCAGCAGAAGAAGGAAGGGACAAATGTATGTGAAAACTTGTGGGTGCAGAAATAATAAGAGTGGCAATTTCAGTGTCATGTGGGTCTGAGATTAGAGCTTGTGACCACACTGCAGGATGGTCCTGAGCAAGGCTGTGGTATGGACAGAATTTATCTTTAGTCTCCATCCCCTTTAGCCTTCTCATGGTCCTGATTTGGTGGTTAGATTATCAAATAATTATATTTAAATTATATTTACATTTAAATAAACATTATATTTAGTATTGAATATTTTTCAGTTCACATGAACTTGAATTTAAATAGAGCTCATTAATTTCATATTATCCAAAAACAAAGACATATATTGAGACATAGATAATTTTAGATAGACAGGCATAGTTTTCTGCTTGAAATTTAAAATATCTTTTTACCTTTTTTTGGGGGGTGCTACATTTCTGTGGCCCCATCAAGAATGTGAAGAGAAGGACACTAGAGTCATGATCACTTGCTTTTACGCTGGAAGGATCTCAGAGGTCACCTGGTCCAATTTCTTCATGTTATGGACAAAGAAAATGTGAGCAGAGGAGCTTCTGTGACTTTCCTAAAAAGGCAGCAGGACCAGGACTTGAACTCAGGTAGCCTTTCTGTCCAGCGCTTTTCTCTGACATCACCTTTCAGCACTCCCAACACAATCACAGGCAACTTGAGGGTCTGTACATTTAGCCATGAAATACGATGAAGCTCTCATCAGTCCACAACAGTGGGCTCTTCCTTCTGCAGACCTCCCCTCCCCAAGCCACCTGTCTTGCAAGTCGACCTAGACCCCTTGGGGCCTGTCCTCCCCTGCACTTTATGTATGTTGTCATATTATAAAGCATCCTCTGCATAAGAGTTCCTCTTTGACCATGGCATCTGAGAGTGGAAAGTGATTGGCTGGAAGAGCAGGAATTGTATCGATCTGTAGATATTCTTTATCTCTCTCTTTGGCACTGATAACTGTCTTTGTAGTTTCCTTTTTTCTTTTGCAGAAGAACCTGTGTTGACAGCATAGATATGTCAACGTCCCTGTAAAGTACACCTTTCTCATTGTGAGAGCTCTTGGATAGTAGGTCCTTAGTTTTCTTTCCCTGGCTACAACGAGACATCCCCTCCTGGGAACATCACTGTTCCCTTCTGCTCTGTGGTGACATGGTGGGTCTTATGGAAAGACTGTTCATGAAATCACATAGAATCTGGTTTGAGCCCTGGCTTGAGCATTTTAATAGCAGTGAAACCTTGGAAAGGGTACTCAACATCTCTGAATCTTGACTGATTTCCCACCTGTAAAATGGGGATATTGGGGATCACACATGAATAGGTGAGTGAAGGGGTTTCATATGTGAGACAATCCTGATGCCTTGTGAAAGATGCAGCTGTATATTTAGTAATTAGAGGAGGGTTAGCTGCCAGTTGTTGCCTGAGAATGTAAAAAGACTAACTTCAGCTAAACTCACAGCAGTGTCTTTTGTACACGCACATTTGTGAACTAATCTTTCCCCTGCTGATCTCCATGTAATTTCCTTTGGTGGTGTCATGGGGAGATGGCTTGCTGATGCCGTGAGCTGTCTATGGGGAGCAGCGGGCTGGAGTGGTGGGAAGTGTGACCCGGAGGGTTCTAGTCCTGTCACCAGCTGCCATTTACCAACAGGCAGGATATTTAACTTCAATTTCCTCATCTGGGCATGCGTGCTAAATCACCTCAGTCAGGTCTTTGTGACCCCATGGACTGTAGCCTGCCAGGCTCCTCTGTCTATGGGATTCTCCAGGCAAGAATACTGGAGTGGGTAGCCATGCCCTCTACCAGGGGATTTTCCCAGCCCAGGGGTTGAATTGATGTCTTTTATGTATCCTGCATTGGTAAGTGGGTTCTTTACCACTGGAGCCACCTGGGAAACCCCTTTTTCATCTGTAAAGTAAGAGCAGTACTTACATTGTGTTGGGCTGATTAGAGCATTATACGTGATGGTACTTGTGGAACATTAGCCCAGTGCCTGGCCCATTGTAAGTGTTGCCGAGTAAATTGGCATCATTTCTGGGGATCTTTGTTTTGAGGGTATCTTTATATTATTCATGGGACAATAACTTCCTATAGGAACCTTCCTGAAGAGGTGATTATTTGCCTGGTCCCCCCTGAAGTTTTTCCAGTCAGCTGAGCTATGTTTCTGATTTTGGGAATGTAAGCCCTCCTCATCAGTTGGGTCCTGGTGCTCAAAGACCCTGGCCTATGTAATGGCTATTATTTATTGTCAGTTCTCTCCACCTTCTGGAGCTTGGGGCTTCATATCCTTGCTCTTGATGTGAGTCTAGAGAACAGAATTTGGTCCATGGTGTGTTGTTCGTCTTGAGCCCCACCTGGGATCGGGGGAGAGGATGGGGTTAATTTTCAAAGTGCATCATGGCTTCCTTTGCCTGGAGCAATCTTCTCATTTCTTCTGGTAAATGCCTACTCATTCTTTAAGAGGTTTTTTTTTTTTTTTTTTTTTCCCCAAAGCCTTCGCCAGCCATTCTCAGCAAATTTCACTGCTCTGTGCTCTGTGCACCATAGTCCTCCTACCTGTCTCTGTTAAGCTCCTGTGTGTGCCATACGTGGAGGCCTACCTGCTGCCTAGCTTTCTCTCCTCTCTTTCCCCTGCATTCTATGCTCAGCCTGACTGTTCCTCTTATTTTCACAAGTGTGCTGTGCCTCCTCTCATCTGGGCTTTCGCATGTCTTAGTCTTACTGCGACAGCAATGTGCGTCCCTCCTCTGTGCCCGTTCCTTGGCCCCCAGCCCTGTGTAGTGAACTCCTGCTCATCCTGGGTCATAATTGAACACCCCCTCCTCTCCGGGAAGATGTTCCTGCGCATACATGTCTAGGTGGCCCTCCCTCAGGCCCCCCAAGACACCTCCTCATCGTCCCTAGCACATTGCACTCATGTCTGTCTCCTTGCTAGACTCTAGCATCTGGACAGTTGGACCGTATATCTTGTCCCTGCTTGTACATCTAGCACTGTCTGATGGCAGTTGTTCATCCTATTCAGCTATCAGTTCTGCTTTCATGCTTGTCTCTGGCTGCTGAAGGCTCACTCCTTGAGGAGGGGGCTTGTCTTCCTTACCTTCACATCTGCAGTGGTTTGCCCTGTGCCCGCCCCAACAGAATTTCTCATCAAGGTTGACTTAGAGCATCAGCTCCTAGACCCTGTCCCAGTGAGCTCCAAAGCCACTTTTCCCCAGCAGATTTCTTTTTAGCCTCAGAAGCCAGGAAACGAAGGAGTCCTAGAGGCCGAGCTCATGATAGAAAGCTTTGTCTCCCTCCTCTCTCCATGGCAGGTGGTTCTGTATGCCTTCCCTCCCGCCAGTCTTCACTTCTACTTACCGCCACCCCCATGCCCTAGCCAGCTGATCTGTTACTCAATTAGTGTAATGTTTCTGGGCCATTCATTAAGCCGAGACTCTCTGGTTGTACTTAAGAACATGAGTTGGTATTGTCCAGGCTTGACCTGCATGTGTTAGTAAATGCCCCCCAGCCCCAAATCCGGTCGTTGCAAACCTGTCTCCATCCTCTTCCTTTGATCAATATGCTGAGTACCCAGGTCAATGGATATCATCCCTTGGGTTCCTGGCCCATTTATTAAAAATGTGGAACAATTTAAGTTCTTGCTGCTTTGACTGGAAGTCGTTGAACATGTGTTTCCAGCAGGCTCTGAGGCTGGGAGGTCAAGTTTCAGATGCAACTAATTCAGTGTAAAGGTGAACCTTCCATGCCTGGAAGAAAGAACTGACAGCTGATTTATGATGTGGCTTTTAAACAAATCACCCCTAAAATCCAGCTTGTTTCCTTATGGAAGGGGCTCGATTTGTATCAAAGTGTCATCCTTGGACACTGCATGCTGCCCCTGTAGTCAACAGCTGGTGGAATAAAATGGGATTTCAGTGATTCCAAAAACTGTCCCCATGATGTTTGGCTAAAGAAATGCTGGTGTTTTTGGGTCTCTCTTATGACAACACATACTTTTGGTGCCTGGGGGTGTGCATGACTAACAAAATAGCTCTGTGAGGCTCATCCTTGGGGCTGAGGGTGACCTGGTATGTGGGAACACCCCACACAAACCGCCCTTGGCATCTGTGACCTGATGTGGTTTCTGTCCCCAGAAGTGAATGGGATCAGGAGTGGTGACAGGTCCCGAGAAGAAGCTGCTCTGTGCATTTGGGAAGTGATGCCTGTCTGGGAGTGTTTACAGGGATCCTGTCCCTAATTAATGTTTCAGTTTACTGCATTCTATGCAGGAAGTAGAAAGCCTGCATTAAAGATGAGCAAATAGAGAGTGTAACTAAAGCCTTCTCGTAGGTCTAGGGACAAAGTACCGGGGAGTGTAGGGGTAGAGCTGGGTAGAGGCCTCCAGATATTTTAGTATTTCTGCATTTAATGACAGGGGGCTTCCCATGTGGCACAGTGGTAAGGAATCCACCTGCAATGCAGGAGACACAGGAGATAAGGGTTTGATCCCTGGGTCGGAAAGATCCTTTGGAGTAGGAAATGGCAACCTAGTCCAGTATTCTTGCCTGGAAAAATTCCACAGACAGAGGAGCCTGGTGGGCCACAGTCCCTGGGGTCGCAAAGAGTTGGACACTCTGAGCAGCTGAGCACACGCACACATTTAATGACAGCACGTCTTGGTTCTCTTTGTCCTTTCTATTCCAAATAGGAAAAGGAACATTTTGCCACCCTCTGGGAACACAGGCTCAGGTGGAGCGCCGAGTGTGGTGATGTAGGGAGTGGCCCTCGCCACTAAGACTCGCACTTTCATAGGTTTTGGTCTTCCTGTCCAACCCCAATAACAATGACTCAGCGACAGAGAAAGTGGAGTCATTTTTGAGTTCCAGACATGTTGCCGCGGGGGCTCCTCGTTAGTGGTCAGTCCAGGCAGGAGCTGGCGGGAGCTGAGAGGGAGCCATCTGTGTGGGTAAGTGGGAGGGCAAAACTCAGAGCCAGGGGCCCTGAAAAGTGATATTGACAATGTAAGAAAACCTCTCTGTGACGGGTGCAATTGCAGCTAAATAACGCCAGGTAATAAGCATGCTCACATCCCGGGTCTCCAGGCTAAGCTCTGCTCTCTGTTCAGACTGAGGAAGATCTGTAACAGAAGACTGCTCCTGGAAGAGGCAGCCCTCATTCTGGGTGTTTGCAGACAAATGTCTGCTGGTGTCTGGAGCCATGAGATGCCAACTGCTTCTGTCTGGTTGGGCCAGTGACTTCCTGGACTTGAGAACTGTGGTCCTTAAAAGGAGAATTTATGAACAAACAAGGACACTAGTCTCTTTTCTGGAACATTAAAAAATACCTTTTCAAGGTGAAGTCCTCATTGCTGCTGTTTTCTGGGAAACCAGTCAAATTAAGTCAATATACTGTAGTCCCACATTTCTATCACTTGCCAGCTACCTACTGAACTCCCCTGGCAAGCTGTTTGTAGTTCTCATCTCACATACATTGTGTAGTGCCCAGTGTTTTGGGTATTTATCCATTGATCTACGTTCAAGTATGGCTTGATGGAAAGAACTTGAACTTTGGGACCAGAGAGATCCAAATTTAGATCAAAATTCAACTTTTCAGTGGCTGTGTGAGCTTGAAAAATTGACTTAACTTTTCCTAGCTTGATTGTCCTTCTCTGTAAGATGGAGACAATTCCTCTTTCACGGTGTAGTGAGGATTAAGTGGGGCAGTGTATTATAATTCCTGTGTGTTAGTACCCATCTCTCCACTCCGCCTGTAATTTCCTTAAAGGTAACATATCACATTTATTTTTTTTCTCTCTCTCAACCCTCCACTTGTTGTCTTGTCTGTAGTTTTGTTGTTTAATCGCTAAGTTGTGTCTAACTCTTTTGTGACCCCATGGACTGTAGCCCACCAGGATCCTCTGTCCTTGGGATTTCCCAGGCAATAATTCTGGAACAGGTTGCTATTTCTTTCTCCAGGGTATCTTCCTGACCCAGGGATCGAACCTGAGTCTCCTGCATTGACAGGCAGATTCTTTACCACTGAGCTACCCAGGAAGCCCTATCTGTAGTAGGTACTCTAATAAATAGTGAATGATCTTATTTTACTTTAAAGTTGAAATGGAGTGAGAAATGGACCAAAGGGTTATTGGGTTAGAACCTCCCTACTCAAAGCATCATTCAAGGACCAGCAACAGCATCAATTAAGAAATAATAAAGACATGCAGAATCTCAGGCTGCATTGCAGACCTATTGAACCAGAACCTGTATTTTAACCACATACTGGGGTGATTCATGAACACATGAGAGTTTGGAAGCCCTGGTATAGGATATTGTGTCAATAACCTTGTACTAAGTAAATAAACGAAGGAGGAAGATTCGGAAACTAGCAGAAGAATAATGTACTAGGATGCTACTGGTTTTGTTTAAAAGGAAAAACCGATTAAAATTGAAACAGTACTAAGAATTTGAAGTCCATCAGCAGTTTCCCTCCACTTCCAGTAGCCCCTGTCCCTGGCTATTATTCTGTCACCATGGACACTACGATGCCCCTGGGTTCCCCTGACTTGTGTTTCCTTCCTCCTCTGAGCCCCCGTGAACTATGTATCTGCTCTCAGGCAGCTGTGTTGTTCCTTTGGCCATCTCCTCTCCCCAGCTCTGCAAGTCTGGACATGGTGTCTCATCCCAGGACACCTTCAGTGTACCCTCAGTCGCCATGTTGCCTGTCTGACTGTGAGCATTAAGGATGGGGATTGTGCTGGGCTCTCCACTGAACAGCTATGGTTCCCGTTTGGGTCACTGCCCTAGATTCGGTTTGCTGTATAGCAGAAAGTAACACAATGTTGTAAACCAACTATACTCCAATTAAAAAAAAATCAGATTTGTTCAAAAGCATTTGAGAGTATCTGGCTCTCGAATTCACCTTTCAGAGTCGCGTGTACCTAGAGAGCAGCTTAGGGACTGCTGATTCCAAGACAGAGCATCTCTTTGCGTCCCTCTGTCCTTCCCACCAGTCAGTACCTGCTATAGAAACGCTTGATACTTCTTGCCCTTTTCATTCTTTATCTGATGGAGGTCTAAATCCTGCTGCTCCAGTGGTAGTAAGAACAAAGTTATGAGCACCTGTTGATTCTGCCTGTAAAATACATTGCAGATCACACTCCTTCTCCCCATCTCCATGGCCACCACCTGTCAAGCCACCACCCACTCCTGCCTGGATGACAGCACTGCTCCCCCAGTAGGATCCCTGCAAGCTATTCTCACAGTCAGGCAGAGGTTTTGTCCTAAAATATACTTTGGATAGTGTCTATTCCCTGCTTAGCGTCTAATAATGTCCCTTCCACTGCACAGCACTCCCCTCCTCCTGGTGGCCTCGAGGGTGCTGCCCATCTCCTGCACTCACCTCTGTCCCCTCTCCCTCACCCCCTTTTTTCTAATTACACTGGCCTGCCACTTTCTGGCACACACCTATCTCTTTCAGGACTCAACTGAGATCATCCCTCCTCAGACCAGCCTTCCTATCACCCTAGCTAAAATAGCCACCCATTCCTTACCCACCAGGTTTTCCCTTCATACAGCTCATCATTTTTCTAATTGTTTTATTCATTTGTTGGTTTTCTTTTCTGTCCATCTTGCATGCTAAACTCTGTGTGTGTTAGTCCTTCAGCTGTGTCTGACTCGTTGAGAACTCATGGACTGTAGCCCACCAGGCTCCTCTGTCAGTGGGATTCTCCAGGCAAGAATACTGGAGTGGGTAGCCATTTCCTTCTCCAGGGTATCTTCCCAACCCAGGGATCGAACCTGGGTCTCCTGCATTGCAGGCATTTTCTTTACCATCTGAGCCACCAGGGAAGCCCTAACTAGACTCTAGGCTCCATGAAGGCAGGGAGAGTGTCTGTTCACTCACTACTGTGTCTTCTGTGTCTGAATGGGGCCTGGCATATGCCAGGTACTTACCAAATTTGGATGAATGTGGAATTGGATAAATGAACCCACTGGGTGCTAAGCATTTTCATTCCTAATTCTCTTTTTTTCCCAGTCTCCATATGGATCTTCTTCACTCCTCTGGCCTTTCTCTGTCAGGTGTGTGGAATCAGTCCTGCTTCCTGACTTCCTATCTCACTGTAGCCTAGAATCATCTTCTGTCTTAGAATCCATGTGGTCCCATTCACCAAGAAGTCTCTCACTTCATTGAAATCAATTACCTCCTTCCCAAACACATGATGCACATGCACACGTACACACACACACACACACCCCTGTTCTTTTTGTGTTACCAGACACCGTCTTTCTTAGAGAGAGATAAGGAATAGTGGTTAAGGGATCAGCAGATTGCCACGGTTCAAATCTTGCCTCTTTTATTTACTTGTTTAGGCAAGTGGTTTAACCTCCGTGCTTCCATTTTCTCATCTGTAAAGCTGAGACAATGACAGAACCTTCCTTACCAGGTTGTTGTCAAAATTAAATGGATTAAAACCTATGAAAATATATAGGATAATACTGGGCATGCAGGGAGTGCTATATATGTGCATGTGTGCATGCTAAGTTGCTTCAGTTGTGTCTGACCCTTTATGGCCCTGTGGACTGTAGCCTGCTAGGTTCCTCTGTCCATGGGATTTCCCAGGTAAGAATACTGGAGTGCGTTGCCTGCCCTCCTCCAGGGAATCTTCTGGACACTGTGATGGAACCTGCGTCTCTTACATCTCCTGCCTTGGCAGGTGGGTTCTTTACCACTAATGCCACCTGGGAAGCCCCACTATATAGTATTAGGCATTATTATTTAAATGAAGAAGAAACCAAGGACCACAGACATGATTTTGCACTCAAGATCCTTGTGAAAATGGAGTTTGAACCCAGATTTCCCCTAGACCAAGAACCTTTCCACCTTCACCATAGCTGCTAAAGGGCTTCCTTTGGGACAAAATACCCTGAGGTATCCTAGGGCTCAGTTATAAATGCAGCTGGATAAAAAAGAAAAAAGAGTTCAAGTAGTGAGCAAAAACGTGTGCCTATTTAGCAACTTAGGTCACTTTGCTGCCCAATGTAACCCTCACCTGAAACCAGGAGGACAGGGATGGGCCATGTCCCCAGGACAGGCTTGCAGGCAGAAGTGAGCACTTCCCCTGCGAGTGATGCTGCTGCAGCTGCCTGCCCGCTGTGTGCGTCTCCTCCCACCTCAGGACTGGGCAGATGTGAGCCAGGATTCCTTTCTCCCCTGGAGCCTTCCTGCCCATCATCTGCCCTGCAGCCTGCTGACTCCTGCAGTCCCTGCCCGTATTTTGGAATTAAGTCTTCCTTTGTTATCTGTCTTAGGGCTTCCCTGATGACTCAGGTGGTAAAGCGTCTGCCTACAATGTGGGAGACCTGGGTTCGATCCCTGGGTTGAGAAGATCCCCTGGAGAAGGAAATAGCAACCCACTCCAGTGTTCTTGCCTGGAGAATCCCAGGGACGGGGGAGCCTGGTGGGCTGCCGTCTATGGGGTCACACAGAGTCGGACACGACTAAAGTGACTTAGCAGCAGCAGCAGCCAGTACTCTTGCCTGGAAAACCCCATGGACAGAGGAGCCTGGTAGGCTACAGACCATGGGGTCGCAAAGAGTCAGACATGACTGAGCTACTTCACTTTCTTTCTTTTTTGGTATCTGTCTTAATTTATAAGTGTCAGTTCCTTCAGTCCCTTCTACCACAGCCTCTGCCCTTTCCTCCCCCTCTCACAGCACACAGAAATGCTCTGCAGCTGAGCGGGTCTCAGCCTCTGGCGCTGACTCAGGCTTCCCACTGCTCCCAGTCTTCCCTACAATAGGGATCACCTGGGGCTCAGGTTAAATATTTGGTTTACCAGGCCTCTCCCCAGAAAATCCCAGTTCAGGATTGAAGTTGAGGAATTTGTATGTTTAACAGGAGCTCCTGGTCACTTGTCTTTAGAGAATTTGAGGACTCCCTGCCCAGGGCTAGCTCGTGTTCCTTCCTGACAAAATCTCCATGGTTCTGTCCCAGACCAGGATGCATTTCATGCCTTGACAATGCTGACACCTCTTGTTTTGGTACCTATGTTGGTATCTAATCCTCAGAGGTCTATAGCTTTTCTGCCCAAGCATGATACATTTCTTGGGAGTAAGCATCAAGTTTTTTCTTACAAGGAGACTCTCAATAAATGCTTGGCTAAATGTTTACTCTTTTCCTCTCATTATGTTCATTTTGGATGAACATTGGAATTGTTTTACTTAAGCACCATCAAAAGGGATGGATGGAGAAAGTAGCATCAACATATATACACTATCATGTGTAAAGTACTAATAGATACCTGGTGAGAAGTCGCTGTGTAACATAGGGAGCTCAGCCTGGCGCTCTGTGATGACCTATGGGGGATGAGATGTGGGGAGGGGAGGGAGTCTTCAGAGGGAGGGGCATATGTATAATTAAGGCTGATTCGAGTTGTTGTATGGCAGAAGCCAACACAACATCATTGTAAAGCAATTTTCCTCCAATTAAAAAACAACGTCTATTGCATTTGTTACCAAAAAACAAAAAGGCAATGATGAGGGCTTCTCTGGTGGCTCAGTGGTAAAGAATCTGCCTACCAATCCAGAAGATGCGAGTTTGATCCCTGCTCCAGGAGATCCCACCTGTTGTGGAGCAACTAAGCTGGTGTACCACAGCTACTGAGCTTGTGTTCTAGAGTCCATATCCACCATAAGGGAAGCTGCTGTAATGAGAAGCCCCAACAGTGGCACCCCACTCCAGTACTCTTGCCTGGAAAATCCCATGGATGGAGGAGCCTGGTGGGCTGCAGTCCACGGGGTCGCTAAGAGTTGGACACAACTGAGTGACTTCACTTTCACTTTTCACTTTCGTGCATTGGAGAAGGAAATGGCAACCCACTCCAGTGTTCTTGCCTGGAGAATCCCAGGGACGGGGGAGCCTGGTGGGCTGCCGTCTATGGGGTCGCACAGAGTCGGACACGACTGAAGTGACTTAGCAGCAGCAGCAGCAGCAGCAGCAACACTGCAACTAGAAGTAGCCCCTGCTCGCTGCAACTAGAGAAAAGCCGGCATGCAGCAACAAAGACCCAGCACAGCCACAAATAAATAAAATCTAAAAAGTCAACGAGGGAAGAGACTTAGGAATATGCTAGATAAAGACTATGTTTGTGTGCAGTTAACCATGTCTTATATACTCGAGGTTTGAATGAGTAAGGCTACATGAAAACATCTCTGCTCTCTGAGATAGTTTGCTGTTGGCAGTTGGACAGAGCAGGACTGGGTTTCTTATCTGAAGAGTGATTCCAATTCCTGGCTCCACCATGGGTGACCTTAGGTGAGATGTGTCAGCAAACCCAGCCTCAGTTTCCTCATTGTAAAAAGAAGGTTAAATCCCTGACTCATCGAGTGATGGTGGAGTTAAATGAGATATCACATGTGGAATTATTTTGCAAACTGTAAAGTGCTCTGCTGACAGTAACAGTTGCCATGAGTCATCTTTACACTTCGTTTTTTCAGCTCACCTGTTTTTTTCTTCATTGCCTCACAGCTTTGAAGCATATAACCGGCATTTAAATGCCATGCTAAGGAGTTCAGAAAATCTACTTCCCAGCAAGAACTATAAAACATCCACTTCTAATTGAGAGAGACAATGGGGAAGGGTGACTCAGAGGCAGCTCTGGGAGTGGCCAGCTCAGACAGGAGGTTTTGAGAGCCTCTTCAGGTCTTAAAAATGTCTTCTTGCATGGGTGTGCCAAGGGAACAGACCCATTGTATGCTTTGTTTGTCCAGGGAGAAATTTGTAACCAGACTATGATTGGATAACATCACTGAAAATGGACAAAATTTGAAAATCGTAATACTTATAAAGTCAGAATAAGAGCAGTAATAATAATAAAAAAATGATAAAGGTATTATGGCAAAACAGTACTGCTGTCCTATAAGTGAATTCTTAGGAAATCAGATTTTCTGAATTTGATAAGAATATATGACAGGAGGCAGTTTTCAGAGTTCTGTAAGCTTTGGCAGGGATGGGCTAGTACATGTGGGAAGAAAGCAACAGATTTAAAAAATCTGTACAGACACCAGTACAAATCAACTTGTAACTTGTGGCAATGTACCCACATCTTTAGAGATTTTGCCCTTAACATATCTCTTTTAAATTTGACTCCAGGAAATAGATTTGGAGCCTGATCAATCCCATCCTCGACTCTGCCATCCTCCTCTGGGAATCATAAACATAAGATTATTACAGCGCATTCCCTGCATGTGCCTTCCATATGGCTCCAGTCTTAACCTCACAGATGCGGCAAGTAAACACTCTCCAAGAGTGGTTCTGAGGTGTTGCCCAGATGGTTGCTGCTGAGCGGGGAGGGGCTGGGGAGGCGGGGCCCAGGCTGTCTGCCCCGGGGAGGGAACCACCTTCTCCGGATAGCAGAAGAGTCAATCCTTCCTTCACTGCTTTGCGTGTTTGGTTGGCATGGGGGAGCTTGAGAATGTTTTCCTTTCTTTCTTTCTGAAAACAATCCATTTCAATCTATCCCATTCCTGGAAAAACCACAATCCCCCCAGCAGTCTCCCAGGCCTTCAGTTTTGAAAAACATGCATCTACCCTGCCACCCCTTGCTTCCGTGGATCTGTTTGGAGCAACAATTAATTTTATGTAAATGAGTTTGAGGCTGAGACTTTCATGAATGTGTTAGGACTCCAGACTCCTGTGGTTTGACACCACTTAAATACACAAATCGTTAACTTCAAAAGGTTTCCACAATTTCTCCCCCTCTCCCAAATCTCATATGAAACTCATTTCCCAAGGAATTGACCAAGGAACCCTAACCTCTTGCCTCAATTGCTTTAAGGCTTTCGGTATTTCTTCTTGGCCTGTTACTCTTGATATTAGAAGGTGAGCTGAACTTCAAAGGGCAGCAAGCCAGATGTCTTCTTTCCCCCGTAAGTGGCTGACTTCCTCTCATTCGTTTGCCCTTGGTGTTCGTGAATTCAGGTGGGTGTCCATTTCCCCTGGGCCTCCCCCTGCCTCTGGTTCTGCACCTTGATGCCTGGGTGCCGGGCTGTAGCTCATGCTGTTTGCTGGTCCTGACACTGCAGAGATTTGATAAAGTTCCTTGATTATCTGTACTGCCCTGGGGTGAGTGTGTGCCTGTGTATGTGTTCTCCAGCAGACAATGGGTCAGCGCAGTCCCGTTCAGCAGCCACAATTCACATGTAACCACCTGATTCATGTTGATTCCTATCAAGCACTTGAAATGTGATTTCTGCATTTAGATATTCTTTAGTAAAATACACACTGATATCAAAGACTTTGAAAAGTAGAATATTAAATATCTCAATACATTTTTACATTGATTCATATTGAAGTGATAATATTCTGAAGGCATTGGGTTAAATGAAATATATTACCAATATTAATTTTATCACTGCATTTTTACTTTTTTAAGAGTGGCTACTAGAAAATGTGAATGATGTATGTAATTTACTCTGTGCATCTTCATGGTCCCACATTAAGCTCTCTGATGGCACTTCTGCCCTGGCCAGGCTGTTCTCCTTTGTGTACTGTCCCCATGGACAGAATAGAGTGGTGTGCCCACCAGTCTGGGGCTGCAAGGGGGCTGCTGCTGACTCAGACCCAGTTGGTGGCCCACAGTACACTGTAGGTATATTTGTCCTGGACAGTATCCAGTCACTTCCCACAAGTCTGGGCTGGATCACTTCTCTTTGACCTTGACATGTTTAGGATATTGCTTAATGAGAAAGGACTTTAAAGATTATATAGTCTAATCTTTTCATTTTACAAACAGGGCATGAAGGCCCAGCTGTACAGTGCTGGAGGGGGTGATTGTGAGCTTAGACTTTGGCAGAGGAGGTTTCAAGTTCAGATTCTAGCTCTGCCATTTCTTAGCTGGGAGAACTGGGTAGGTTCATTGAAAGTTTCTGGGTTCAGTTTAGACTTCTGTCTATTAAATGAGAATCATCATATTTATTGCACTGTATTATTGTCAGAATGAAATAAGATATATATGTAAACACTGTGGCCTGAATATGTGTGTCCATCCAAAGTCATATGTTAAATCCTGATCCCAAAGGATATGGGCCCTGGGGAGATGAGTTGGGCTTCTGCTGATAAATGGGATTCATGCTTTTAGAAAAGAGACCCCAGGGAGCTCTGTCATCCCTTCTGCCTTGTGAGGCTGCACTGGAATGACAGCTGTCTATGCACCAGACACCGACTCTGCTGACACTTTGATCTTGGGCTTCCCAGCCTCCAGAAATGTGAGAAATATTATAAATATCTGTTGTTTATAAGCCAGCCAGCCTATAGAGCTCCCTTAAAGCAGCTTGAACAGACCAAGACAATAAATAACTCAGCCTGTAATCTGGCAGAAAGTGAGAACATGGTGATTAATAATTACTGTTATTTAGATAACTCTTGAAAGATCCTACAGCTAATTAGTGGCTGAGCTTGGGTTTAGAGCCCAGATTTGGACTTCCTGCACCAATGTCCTTGTTGTGTTGGAGGCCCCAGGACTCAGAGATCAGTTGGCCACAGATCTGCCAAGTGCTCCTGCAGCCACCTGGCCTGCTGCCAGCACAGTCCTCATGTCCTGCCCTGGCTGTGTGCTTGAGCGTGTTGTCCTGGGCATTCGTGCTCACAGCCCTTTCAGTCTTTTAAGAGTGTGCTGAGCACCTATCCTGTATCAGGCCTCTTTCTAGACTCCTGGGGTTCATCAGGGAATACAAACAAAGATCTGGCCTTTAGGGAACTGATTTTCTAGCTGGAGAGATGGATACTGTGTTGGAAGGTCATACAGGATTCAGTTTAGGCACATCCAGATCTGTACACTGACCTCGCCTGACTGGAGCAGCCGTGGCAGCAGCTCGCTCTGTGCCTGCAGTTCTGGAGCTGCTCGTGCTCCCTCCACCACAGCCACTCCTCCGGGCAAGGGGGCCACCACGAATGCTGCCCCTTGTGTGGCTCATTGGCAGGCCCTGTACCTCCTCCTGGTGCCTGTGCTGCCTCTCTCAGATCTCGCCTTCCATCCTGCGGCCTCCCTATTGCCCCTAAGTTAGGGGACCTCCAGTGTGCTAACCTGCGTTTTCATCACCTGGAAATATGAGAGAGTTAACATCCATGTGACAGACTTTTACCAACAGGGGACAGATGCTGAAGGACACATTCTTTTCTCCTTCCCTGGGGAGGTTGTTTGGGGTTGCATTAGCTTTGTTCAGCCTCTCTGAAGACGTTCTGTGAACCAAGTCATCGTCGCTTGCAGCCCTGTGGTCATTGGGAAACATACTCCCTTAGGTCTTCTCTCCTCAATTCTCTGCTTGACTCCCCTTTTGCCTCATTTCTGCTTTCCTGGAATTGTGTTCCTTCCAGCTCTGTTCTCTAGGAACTGGGCCAAGGCAGTAGGTGATAAGTGCTGTGGAAAAAGAAAATTTAAGGTAGGGCAGGAAGGGGGATCAGGCATGCTGTTGAGGGGTTGCGATTTTCAGCAGAAGTGTTGGTTTAAGCCTTGCTGAAAAGGAGATATTTGAGCAAAGACTTGCGGAGGTGAGGACGAGGACGTTAGCCAGTGTGGGGTAAGGGCAATCTGGGTAGAGAGGAGGGAACAGCTGGTGCAAGGGCCCTCAGGCAGAGGTGGCAGTATGCTCACAAGAGCAGTGAGGCCCCGCTGGCTTTGGAATGGCAGGAGATGAGAATGGCAGGAGATGAGGTTGGAGGGTCGGGGAGTAGGAAGGGGGTCGTTTTAGATCTTGTAGGCTGTTGTAATGATTTGAGCTTCTACTCCAAGTGAAATAGAAGCCTGTGCTGAATTTTGAGCAGCAGCCTAACATGGCATCTGGCAAGTACCTGGTGCACAACACAAAGCTTGGCACATGAGAGGCACCCCCTCAGTGTTTGTGGGTTTGAAATAAGACATGCAGTTGTTTGTGCATTGACCCGGCTCTGAAACTACACCCTGTGGAGTACCTCCTGCCCTGGAGAGAGCTAGAGCGGGACTTGCATATTTCTAACCAAGACATGAAAACAGATGGAAACAAAATGCCAGCATTAATCCAAAAGGCATGTGGAGGAAAGATCAAATGGGAGAAGAGGATGAATGTGTTTTCAGCGGAACTCTGTGCTTCCTCCAGAGCCAGATTTGTGAGAAGTCGGCCGAATCAACCTGACGCCTCCTGGCAGAAAGTGGGTTATGACCGGAGCCCTGGAGTTGGGAAAATTGCATCCATCTTCCTCAGTATAGCCACGAGGGACCAGATCTCCACTAAGAGCCAGGCAGGTCCTGTGAGCTTTGACTTGTTGGAAATGTACACAACAATGTCTGCCATCGTTGATGCTGTGAAATCCCTTTGGCAGGGTTTCTTCAGGTTTGAGTTCTGTGGATCAAACGCTTTTTAGGTCCTGGGTGAATCTGATAGCTGACTCCTTTCCCGATTTTGAAGGCCACACCTGATGTGAAGAGCTGACTCATTTGAAAAGACCTTGATGCTGCGAAAGATTGAGGGCAGGAGGAAAAGGGGATGGCAGAGGATGAGATGGTTGGATGGCATCACCGGCTCAATGGACATGGGTTTGGGTGGACTCTAGGAGTTGGTGATGGACAGGGAGGCCTGGTGTGCTGCGGTTCATGGGGTCGCAAAGAGTCAGACATGACGAGCAACTGAACTGAACTAAGGGCATTCTTTAGTGTCAGGAAAAAGAGCTTTTGACATGAATCCTTATTTCCCCTAGGCTTTTCTTCTTTTCCTTGATCCCCAACTTGAGGACATTGAAGGTCAGTGGGGGATATGGAATCTGGGGTGGTGGCTGGGAAGTTGGAGCTCTTAGAGCACTGATAAGGCAAGAGGTCAGTGAAAGCATCCTAAACATTCTCTCCAAGAAGGAGAAATAACTGCTTTCAAGGAGCAGAAAAGAAGAGAAATGTAACAACATGAATCCTTTTACTCTAGGAGCAGTGAGTGAGGGGGTCAGGGAAAGGAAGGATTTAGTGGTTTTAGAGTCTGAATTTGACATGATATTGATGATATGTTTTTAAGAAATCTGAAGACTTGTGCCTGGTTCAAGGAAAATGGTTGGGCTATTTGTAAAGAATCTTTTAAGTCAATCTTCCCGATTATCTAATTTTGATGTACAGCTACCCCTCAGTTATGCTTCGAGGAGAAAAGACAAAGCCTGAGGGTTCTCAGGTATTTTCCAAGCAAGACCACATAAATCTTTGGAAACTAGAAAAGATCATTTCACTTCAGTTCAGTTCAGTCACTCAGCCGTGTCCTACTCTTTGCGACCCCATGAATTGCAGCACGCCAGGCCTCCCTGTCCACCACCAACTCCCGGAGTTCACTCAAACTCATGTCTATCGAGTCAGTGATGCCATCCAGCCATCTCATCCTCTGTCATCCCCTTCTTCTCCTGCCCCCAATCCCTCCCAGCAACAGGGTCTTTTCCAATGAGTCAACTCTTCACATGAGGTGGCCAAAGTTTTGGAGTTTCAGCTTCAACATCAGTCTTTCCAATGAACACCCAGGACTAATCTCCTTTAGGATGGACTGGTTGAATCTCCTTGCAGTCCAAGGGACTCTCAAGAGTCTTCTCCAACACCACAGTTCAAAAGCATCAATTCTTCGGTGCTCAGCTTTCTTCACAGTCCAACTCTCATATTCGTACATAACCACTGGAAAAACCGTAGCCTTGACTAGACGGACCTTTGTTGGCAAAGTAATATCTCTGTTTTTGAATATACTATCTAGGTTGGTCATAACTTTCCTTCCAAGGAGTAAGCGTCTTTTAATTTTATGGCTGCAATCACCATCTGCAGTGATTTTGGAGCCCAAAAAAATAAAGTCTGACACTGTTTCCACTGTTTCCCTATCTATTTCCCATGAAGTGATGGGACCAGATGCCATGATCTTAGTTTTCTGAATGTTGAGGCTTAAGCCAGCTTTTTCACTCTCCTCTTTCACTTTCATCAAGAGGCCTTTTAGTTCCTCTTCACTTTCTGCCATAGGGTGGTGTCATCTGCATATCTGAGGTTATTGATATTTCTCCTGGCAATCTTGATTCCAGCTTGTGCTTCTTCCAGTCCAGCATTTCTCATGATACTCTGCATATAAGTTACTCTGCATATAAGTTAAATAAGCAGGGTGACAATATACAGCCTTGATGTACTCCTTTTCCTATTTGGAACCAGTCTGTTGTTCCATGTCCAGTTCTAACTGTTGCTTCCTGACCTGCATATAGCTTTCTCAAGAGGCAGGTCAGGTGGTCTTGGATTCCCATCTCTTGAAGAATTTTCCACAGTTTATTGTGATCCACACAGTACTTGACAAAGGAAGAGACTGAGAATTAGAAAGGTAAAGAAAATAGTGGAGAAGAAGTTATAACAGAGGGAAACGCCTTGGAAGCTACAGGCAATAGATTAAAACCCCGTGGTTACTACGGACTACATAGGAAGGGGCCTATAGATCTTGAGAAATATAAGTCGGACCAAGGAACTAGCCAAAAATGAACTGAACCCACAATACTCACAACAAAACCAAAGAAAGTCCTAGATATATTTTTACTATTTTTACGATCATTCTTTGTTTTTTTTTATTTTTATTTTTAAAAAATTTTAAGTCCTCTATTGTTCCTTTAATTTTCATTTTTATAACCTATTACTTTGCAAAAAAAAAAGACCCTATATTTTTTTCCTCTTCAGCAAACTTCATATATATATATATTATAATTTTTTGACCTGGTTTTTTTTTTTCTTTTCTTTAACACTGTATTTTTGAAATTCCAAACTCTACTCTAGATTTTTAATTTTAGCTTTTTGGTATATGTTATCAATTTTGTACCTATAGTTTTTTTTATAATTTCTGTGACTTTTTTTTTTTCTCTGTTTCTTTCTCTTCTTCTTTTATATAACATTGTATATCTGAAATTCCAAACTCTACTCTAGATTTTTAATTTATGCTTTTTGGTATTTGATATCAATTTTGTACCTGTATTTTCTTTATAATTTTCGCGAA
>NW_011495072.1:5453006-5454248 GCF_000754665.1 Bison bison bison | reverse complement strand
AGAACACTTAGGGAACTGATTACTGGCTGGATCTGTCTCCCTCCTTTTCATTCCCCCCTTTTATCCTCCTGGCCACCTCTGTCACCTTCCTCCTTCTTCTCTTCTCTGTATAACTCCGTGAACATCTCTGAGTGGTCCAGTTGTGGAGTGCACATAAGGAAGTGACTACTGGCTAGCCCACTCTCTCCACTATTGATTCCACCTTATCTCATTTGGGTCACCTCTAACTCCCTCCTCTCTCTTCTCTTCTCCATGTAACGCTGTGTACCTCTCTGAGTGGCCCTCACAGTAGAGAAACTTTTCATCTTTAACGTAGATGTTTTATTAATGGTGCTGTATAAAAGGAGAAGTTTTGAAACTACTGTAAAAATAAGACCGATAACTGGAAGCAGGAGGCTTAAGTCCAAACCCTGACTCCAGGGAACTCTTGACTCCAAGGAACATTAATTGACAGGAGCTCATCAAATGCCTCCATACCTACACTGAAACCAAGCACCACACAAGGGCCAACAAGTTCCAGGGCAAGTCATACCAAGCAAATTCTCCAGCAACAAAGGAACACAGCCCTGAGCTTCAAGATACAGGCTGCCCAAAGTCACCCCAAAACCATAGACATCTCATAACTCATTACTGGACATTTCATTGCACTCCAGAGATAAGAAATACAGCTCCACCCACCAGAACACTGACACAAGCTTCCCTAACCAGGAAACCTTGACAAGCCACCTGTACAAACCCACACACAGCAAGGAAATGCCACAATAAAGAGAAGTCCACAAACTGCCAGAATACAGAAAGGACACCCCAAACTCAGCAATTTAAACAAGATAAAGAGATAGAGGAATACCCAGCATATAAAAGAACAGGATAAATGCCCACCAAACCAAACAAAAGAGGAAGAGATAGGGAATCTACCTGATAAAAAATTCCAAATAATGATAGTGAAATTGACCCAAAATCTTGAAATTAAAATGGAATCACAGATAAATAGCCTGGAGACAAGATTGAGAAGGTGCAAGAAAGGTTTAACAAGGAGAAGAAATAGAAGAAATAAAAAATAAGAAATAAAAATAAGAAATAAAAAAGAGTCAATATATAATGAATAATGCAATAAATGAAATTAAAAACACTCTGGAGGCAACAAATAGTAGAATAACAGAGGCAGAAGATAGGATTAGTGAATTGGAAGAGAGAATGGTAGAAATAAATGAATCAGAGAGGATAAAAGAAAAACGAATAAAG
>NW_011495072.1:5452711-5452906 GCF_000754665.1 Bison bison bison | reverse complement strand
ACTATGGAGCGAGATTACTGGCTTGACTGCTCTCTCTCCCTTTGGACTCTCCTTTTTCTCCAACAGGTCACCTGTGTCTCCTCCCTAACACCTCTCTACTCTACCCAACTCTGTGAATTTCTGTGAGTTCCAGACGGTGGAGAACACTTAGGGAACTGATTACTGGCTGGGTCTGTCTTCCTCCTTTTCATTCCC
>NW_011495072.1:5451043-5451946 GCF_000754665.1 Bison bison bison | reverse complement strand
TCAATAATAGTGGGAGACTTTAATACCCCACTCACACCTATGGATAGATCAACTAAACAGAAAATTAACAAGGAAACACAAACGTTAAATGATACAATAGACCAGTTAGACCTAATTGATATCTATAGGACATTTCATCCCAAAACAATGAATTTCACCTTTTTCTCAAGCGCACATGGAACCTTCTCCAGGATAGATCACATCCTGGGCCATAAAGCTAGCCTTGGTAAATTAAAAAAAAAAAATAGAAATCATTCCAAGCATCTTTTCTGACCAAAATGCAATAAGATGAGATCTCAAGTACAGGAGAAAAACTATTAAAAATTCCAACATATGGAGGCTGAACAACACACTGCTGAATAACCAATAAATCACAGAAGAAATCAAAAAAGAAATCAAAATTTGCATAGAAACGAATGAAAATGAAAACACAACAACCCAAAACCTGTGGGACACTGTAAAAGCAGTCCTAAGGGGACTAGCAATACAGGCACACCTCAAGAAACAAGAAAAAAGTCAAATAAATAACCTAACTCTACACCTAAAGCACTAGAAAAGGAAGAAATGAAGAACCCCAGGATTAGTAGAAGGGAAGAAATCTTAAAAATTAGAGCAGAAATAAATGCAAAAGAAACAAAAGAGACCATAGCAAAAATCAACAAAGCCAAAAGCTGGTTCTTTGAAAGGATAAATAAAACTGACAAACCATTAGCCAGACTCATCAAGAAACAAAGGGAGAAAAATCAAATCAATAAAATTAGAAATGAAAATGGAGAGATCACAACAGACAACACAGAAATACAAAGGATCATAAGAGACTACTATCAACAATTATATGCCAATAAAATGGACAACATGGAAGAAATGGACAAATTCTTAGAAAAGTACAACTTTCCAAAACTG
>NW_011495072.1:5441237-5448905 GCF_000754665.1 Bison bison bison | reverse complement strand
GCAGCACTGTTTATAATAGCCAGGACATGGAAGCAACCTAGATGTCCATCAGCAGATGAATGGATAAGAAAGTTGTGGTACATATACACAATGGAGTATTACTCAGCCATTAAAAAGAACACATTTGAATCAGTTTAATGAGGTGGATGAAACTGGAGCCTATTATACAGAGTGAAGTAAGCCAGAAGGAAAAACACTAATACAGTATACTAACTCATATATATGGAATTTAGAAAGATGGTAACAATAACCTGGTGTACGAGACAGCAAAAGAGACACTGATGTATAGAACAGTCTTATGGACTCTGTGGGAGAGGGAGAGGGTGGGAAGATTTGGGAGAATGACATTGAAACATGTAAAATAAAAAAAATAAAAAAAAAAGAAAATAGTGGAAACAGTGAAAAATCTTATCTTCTCTGGCTCCAAAATCACTGTGGACAGTGACTGCACCATGAAGTTAAAAAATGCTTGCTCTTTGGAAGGAAATCTATGACAAACCTATACGGCATATTAAAAAGCAGAGACTTCATTTTGCTGACAAAATATCCCTATATCCAGTAGTCATGTACAGATGTGAGAGTTGAACCATAAAGAAGGCTAAGTGCCAAAATTGTTTTGATGCTTTCGAACTGTGGTGCTGGAGAAAACTACTGAGAGTCCTTGAACAGCAAGGAGATCAAACCAGTCCATCCTAAAGGAAATCAACCCTGAATATACATTGGAAGGACTGATGCTGAAACTGAAGTTCCAGTACTTTGGCCACCTGATGAAAAGAGCCGACTCATTGGAAAAGACCCTGATGCTGGGAAAGATTGAAGGCAGGAGGAGAAGGGAGCAACAGAAGATGAAATGGTTGGATGGCATCACCTACTCAATGGACATGAGTTTGAGCAGACTCTGGGAAATAGTGAAGGACAGGAAAGCCATGCTGCAGTCCATAGGGTCTGCAGACATGCCCCAGTGACTAAACAATAACAGCAACAGCAACAAAGAAAGCTCTGTGCCTCTGTAGGAGACCCGAGAACCTTCTGAATTGGTGCAGCCAGTTGGACAATAGCAAGTCTCAAAACGGCTTAGGAGTTTCTACCCATTTCCCAGGTGGGCAGCTGAGGCCAAAGGGAGGTTTGGCTGCTCATGAGCATTGCCCCACATGTTACTTGTTTTATTTTTTAGTAGCCAGAAGAGTATGTTATAGCCAAACTGTGTATAACTTTGTTTTATTATTGTTTTTTTAATACCATGATATGGTTTATAGAAATATGGGAAGCAGTATTTCAAAATTTAATTAATATAAAAGCAATGCAAAACCCCATTACCATATCCTTACTTACAGGGAAAGAGGTGGTATATAGTCCATTACCAGACAATGTATTGCTAGCCAGGGAAGCACCCATAAAATCCAGGAAACATAGAAAATGGTTCTTTTCCTCAGTTTCAGCCCTATATCTCACCGCATCCAGAACCCACAAGAGGGTAGGTTTGGAGGAGGCTCCCTGAGCTAGTTGACCCATCCCAGCTCTTCGTCTATCACGAGACCCCCTTATTCTAAGCCAGGGAAAGTAAAGTGGACTCCACAAACTGAACCCAGCCCACTGCTTGTTTTTGTATGTGAGCTTAGAATGGTTACACTTTTAACTGGTTGAAAGAAATCAGAAATATTTGTGATACGTGGACATTTTATGAAATTCTAATCTCAGTGTCCATAAATGAAATTTTTACTGATAGCTAGCTCTGTCTGTGACTGCTTTCATGCCAAATGGCAGAGATGAGTAGTTGAGACAGAGCATGGATGTTCCAGAAAGCCTAAGTATTTCCTCTCTGACCATTTACAGAGCAAGTTTGCTGGCTCCTGTTCTAACCCTGAGCACACCTGTGGCATTCAGGTTGGCTAGCGAACCTCTCACCCAAGACACTGTCTTTCTCTCCTTCTCCCTTGTCTCCTAGGCCACTTGAACATCTCTTCTCCTTGACACAGCTGGTCCTTCAGTCAGTTTTAGCTGCCGTGGGGCCTGGATGGCAAGGATTGGGGATGGGGTGGAGAATGAGAAGACTTGTTTGGTCATAACCTGGAGTCACTGCAAGACCACCACGCCTTTTGTGCTATCAGGAGGGACTCTATATTTTCTTCTCTGGATTATAGTCTAGTAGAATATCTGAATCTTTTTTCACCTTGAGCTCCTTGTAGCCTCTTTTTATGCCTCATCTCAGAAAAGCAGGAATTTTGAGGAGAAAACAGTCTATCCTGCCCACATGCTGTACCTATGATGGGGAGGAGAATTTACAGTGTAGAGAGCATGCTAAAGATCATACATTCTTACTCTCAGCTGGTCTAGTTCTGTGACCACTCCCAATATATCACTGCTTCTTTAGCTTTGTTCATTCCACTCCCTCACCCTGGAATCTGCTCCTCTTCTCCATCTGTCTTCTTTTGCTTTAAAGAAAAGATCACTGTCCCACTGTCCCAGACTCCTTTTTCTCCTGAACCCCAAGAGGTGACTCCTAACTGCAAATAGGCTCTCCTATTCACATCCTTCTTCTGCAAGTGCAGCTCTTCCTCTTGTCTGAAATGCTAAGCTGACAACCTTGACTCCTATCTCCCTGGCTTTAGATCCTACACTGGTCTCTGGATAAGATATATAAACCTTGCTATGAGCTGATTCCCATCTCTGCCTCTCATCTCATCCCTTGCTTCAAATTCCCAGCTCAGGCAGGTTCTCTAATACATGGTTCTTTATATTTTCTTCTCTGCTGGGATGTTTTACTACCACCCAACCCAGGCCTTTTACCTAACTGTGCTCACGTGTGCTCAGTTGCTCAGTCATGTCTGACTCTTTGTGACCCCCATGGTCTGTAGCCAGGCTACAGTCTGTCCATGGGGTTAGACTCCTCTGTCCATGGAATTTTTCAGGCAAGGAAACTGAGGCACAGAGAAGTTAAATGGTACTCCTTAGATCATACAGCTGTGTTGTGTGTGCTTAGTCACTCAGTCATGTCCGACTCTTTGTGATTCCATGGACTGGAGCCCGCCAGATTCCTCTCTGTCCAGGGAATTCTGCAGACAAGAATACTGGAATGGGTGGCCATGCCCTCCTCCAGGGGTTCTTCCCAACCCAGGGATCTAATCCAGGTCTCTTGCACTGCAGGCAGATTCTTTACCATCTGAGCCACCAGGGAAACCCATGAATACCAGAGTGGGTCAGTTCAGTTGTTCAGTTGTGTCCTACTCTTTGTGACCCTGTGGACTGCAGCGTGTCAGGCTTCCATGTCCATCACCAACTCCGAGAGCTTACTCAAACTCATGTCCATTGAGTCGGTGATGTCATCCAACCATCTCATCTTCTGTCATCCCCTTCTCCTCCTGCCTTCAATCTTTCCCAGCATCAGGGTCTTTTCCAATGAGTCAGTTCTTTGAATCAGGTGGCCAAAGTACTGGAGCTTTAGTTCAGCATCAGTCCTTCCAATGAATTTTCAGGGTTGATTTCCTTTAGGATTGACTAGCTAGATCTCCTTGCTGTCCAAGGAACTGTCAAGAGTCTTCTCCAACACCACCGTTCAAAAGCATCAATT
Organism: Bison bison bison; assembly: GCF_000754665.1. Taxonomy (NCBI): domain Eukaryota; kingdom Metazoa; phylum Chordata; class Mammalia; order Artiodactyla; family Bovidae; genus Bison; species Bison bison. The sequence goes on along the minus strand of NW_011495072.1, from coordinate 5,445,337 downwards.
CTTCAGTGCTCAGCTTTCTTTATGGTCCAACTCTCACATCCATACATGACTACCAGAAAAACTGTGGTGGTGGTGGTGGTTTAGTCGCTAGGTCATGTCCAACTCTTTGGGTCCCATGGACTGTGCCCACCAGGCTCCTCTGTCCATGGGATTCTCCAGGCAAGAATACTGGAGTGGGTTGACATTTCCTTCTCCAGGGGATCTTCCTGACCCAGGAATCAAACCCAGATCTCCTGCATTGCAGGCAGATGATTTACCAACTGAGCTATGAGGGAAGCAGCTTTGACTATATGGACCTTTGTCACTAAAGGAATGTCTCTGCTTTTTAATATGCTGTCTAGGTTTGTCATAGCTTTTCTTCTAAGGAGCAAGTGTCTTTTAATTTCATGGCTGCAGTCACCATCTGCAGAGATTTTGGAGCTCAAGAAAATAAAGTCTCTCACTGTTTCCCCATCAATTTGCCAGGAAGTGATGGGACCAGATGCCATGATCTTTATTTTTCGAATGTTGAGTTTTAAGCCAGCTTTTTCACTCCTCTTTCACCTTCATCTAGAGGCTCTTTAGTTTTTCTTCACTTTCTGCAATAAGGATGGTGTCATCTGCATATCTGAGGTTATTGATATTTCTCCCTGCAATCTTGATTCAAGCTTGTGCTTCATCCAGTCCAGCATTTTGCATGGTGTACTCTGCATATAAGTTAAATAAATAAGGTGACAATAAACAGCCTTGATGTACTCTTTTCCCAATTTGGAACCAGTCCATTGTTCCATGTCCGGTTCTAACTGTTGCTTCTTGACCTGCATACAGATTTCTCAAGAGGCAGGTAAGGTAGTCTGATATTCCTATCTCCTTAAGAATTTTCCACAGTTTGTTGTAATCCACACAGTCAAAGGCTTTAGCATAGTCAATGAAGCAAAAGTAGATGTTTTTCTGGAATTCTCTTGCTTTTTCTATGATCCAGAGGATGTTGGCAATTTGATCTCTGGTTCCTTTGCCTTTTCTGAATCCAGCTTGAACATCTGGAAGTTCTCAGTTCACGTACGGTTGAAGCCTGCCTTGGAGAATTTTGAGCATTACTTTGCTAGTGTGTGAGATGAGTGCAATTGTGTGGTAGTTTGAACATTCTTTGGCATTGCCTTTCTTTGGGATTGGAATGAAAACTGACCTTTTCCAGTCCTGCGGCCACTGCTGAGTTTTCCAAATTTGCTTGCATATTGAAGGGAGCACTTTAACAGCATCATCTTTTAGAATTTGAAATAGCTCAGTTGAAATTCCCTCACCTCCACTAGTTTTGTTTGTAATGATGCTTCCTAAAACCCACTTGACTTCACACTCCAGGATGTCTGGCTCTAGGTAAGTGATCACACCATCATGGTTATCTGGGTCATGAAGATCTTTTTTTTGTATAATTCTTCTGGGTATTCTTGCCACCACTTCTTAATATCTTCTGCTTCTGTTAGGTCCATACCATTTCTGTCCTTTATTGTGCCCATCTTTGCATAAAATATTCCATTGGTATCCCTAATTTTCTTGAAGAGATCTCTAGTCTTTCCCATTCTATTGTTTTCCTGTATTTCTTTGCATTGATCACTGAGGAAGTGATCAGTTGATCACTTTCTTATCTCTCCTTGCTATTCTCTGGAGTAGATAGCCTATCTCTTCTCCAGGGGATCTTTCTGACCCAGGAACTGGAGTCTCCAACATTGCGGTCAGATTATTTACCTGCTGAGCTACTAGCAGATCATACTGCTAGTCATTGTCAAAACTGGGATTTGAATCCAGGTCTGTCTGGTTGCAAAAGCTTTGATATTTCCATATTATCTCTTTTTCCTACCTATCACTTATATTTTAGCAACATCAACAGAACTATAGAGTAATAAGAAAAAGAAAGAAAGAGAAAAAGGGAAATTTTGGCCATACACTTGCTACATGAAAATAAAATCCAGCTGTTTAAATTAAATTTACCCATCGTCTTGTCCTATACCTATCCTGTCCATATATATGTACCAAGTGAACATGGGTAGACATGCCATTTGTGTGCTGCTTTTTTTGTTTTTAACCTAACATTACATTAAAAGCATTTTTCAGTGTCTGGTTATAGTCTTCATAATTGTAATGTTAAGAACTTGTACTTCGTTTCTGATCTCAGTATTAGTGACAAGAGTTTCCCAACTCCAGTGTCACCCTTGTCCCTTCCCTTTCTTCTTACTGCTCTATAAATGCCTCTGGCCTTTACTGGAGGCAGCTGTGAAGACAGTGCTGAACTTGGTGTCAGAAGAGTTGGACAGAGTCCCAGATCTGACAGTAAATAGTTGTGTGACCTTGAGCAAGTCAAATTTGTTCAACTCCAAGCTCCTCCCTTGATTTGTGAGCACCTTTAGGGCAGGAACTGTTTTATTTCTCCTTTGCAGGCCTTGTGTCTGGCACAGATTATGAGATCAATACATATTTGATAAAGGCTTTCAACTTCCTCATCTGTAAAATTGGATAATTAAGCCTATTCCATAAGGATATGGTAATTTTTTTTCCCATAAGGATATGGTAATTAAATAAAGGTTTTTACACACGTATGATTACATATATATGCACCCTGTGGTTGTAAATCATTATGGAAATACAAGTTGGCATAACTATTTTAATTGCTAGGTTTATACAATTCACATAAAAGTCTAGTCAATTATATGGAAGAAGTGAGCTTCCTGACTGATGTTGCATCTTCTGTCCAGATGTTTGGCATCCTGTAGGCTTAATAGGCCAGAAACTTAAAAGAATCACCATTCAGTGTTTACATCTAATTGTCTGTTTTCCTTCTTCATGATGTTCTCTGCTTTGACAACAGAGACTGCATGTGTTTAACTTGCTGGGTACAGCGCCTTGCTCAGTCAGGACCTTCATAACTATACTTTGGTAGTCCCTGGGAACCTAAAAGAGGCAGACCTGACTGGGTGACTAAACAACAACGGGAAGGCCTAAATAACAGCAACATCTATTCTGGGATCCCCGGGTGGTACAGTGGTAAAGAACCCACCTGCCAATGCAGGAGACTTGGGTTTGATCCCTAGGTCGGGAAGATCCCCTGGAGTAGGAAATGGCAACCCACTCCAGTGTGCTTGCCTGGAGAATCCATGGACAGAGCAGCCTGGTGGGCTACAGTCCATGGGGTAGCAAAGAGTCGGACACAACTGAGTGACTGAACATGCACGGTATGATTAAAATGATGGTCCTGGAATGTTAATTATTCAAATATAAAGGACAGAGTTTGTAAGAACTCATTCTATTGATAGTCCTGTAGTCTTTTGCCTGGGGCAGAAGCTGCTCAGGTGGATTGGTTTTATCCTTGAGGAAATAGAGCAAGATTGTGGGAACAGTTTTCCATTCTCTACCTTACAGAAACAAAAAAACAGTGCAGAGAATTGTGAAGTAATTCCTGTTCAGCTGTTTTTATGATAATCCCCCTTTCACCACAGAGTCCTAAGAGTCATACTTTTATATCATTTACACCATATTAGCATTGCAGTTCTCAATCTTAACAAAGATTAAGTTGTTTTCAAGGTTAATGGTCTCAAGAAAACGGAAAACATGTTGGCTACACATAACACTGGGGAAAAAATAAAATGAAAATTAAAAATGACCCTGCTGCTGCTGCTAAGTCGATTCAGTCATGTCTGACTCTGTGCGACCCCATAGACGGCAGCCCACGAGGCTCCCCCATCCCTGGGATTCTCCAGGCAAGAACACTGGAGTGGGTTGCCATTTCCTTCTCCAAAAATGACCCTATATCTAGCTAAATTTAAAGATCAAAGAACAAAGAGATATAAAGCAAAGTATTTTTAAGGCACTTCTGTTTAAATGGTAAAATGGACTTAAATTGTACAGTTCATCGCAGCACTGTTTATAATAGCCAGGACATGGAAGCAACCTAGATGTCCATCAGCAGATGAATGGATAAGAAAGCTGTGGTACATATACACAATGGAGTATTACTCAGCCATTAAAAAGAACACATTTGAATCAGTTCTAATGAGGTGGATGAAACTGGAGCCTATTATACAGAGTGAAGTAAGCCAGAAGGAAAAACACCAATACAGTATACTAACTGT
>NW_011495072.1:5439414-5441084 GCF_000754665.1 Bison bison bison | reverse complement strand
ACACATGTATACCTGTGGTGGATTCATTTTGATATTTGGCAAAACAAATACAATTATGTAAAGTTTAAAAATAAAATAAAATTAATTAAAAAAAACAATATTGTGAGAAAAAAAAAAGAATAATGATGTTAAAAAAAAAAAAGGATAATGATGCTTTAGGAATGTCTGTCTAAAATAGTCTCTCCAGATTGGGGTAACCTGAAAAAAATATATATATATATATTCTGGTGTCTTAGAAAATAAAACCAAGTGTAAAATTACCAAGCATACTATTTTTTATAGAAAGTTGTTCGGGTGTGCAATATAAAAATATTGTTTAATCTTGTTCATGTAGTTTAAAAGAAGTTAAAAAGGAATATACTTCCAGTAGGGCTTCCCAGGTGGCACTAGTGGTAAAGAACCTGCCTGCTAATGCAGGAGACATAAGGGAACTGGATTCGATCCCTGGCTTGGGAAGGTCCCCTGGAGGAGGGCATGGCAACCCACTCCAGTATTCTTGCTTGGAGAATCCCATGGACAGAGCAACCTAGTGGGCTATAGTCCATAGGGTCACAAAGAATTGGACATGACTGGAAGTGACTTAGCACTCATACATTCTTCTAGTAATGATAAAGTAGCTTGTACTGTGTTAACCCCACTTCAGTTCAGTTCAGTTCAGTTCAGTCGCTCAGTCGTGTCCGACTCTTTGCGACCCCATGAATCGCAGCACGCCAGGCCTCCTTGTCCATCACCAACTCCCGGAGTTCACCTAACCCCACTTACAGATAATAATGATACACTCTGAATTAAAATGTTAAAATCAACCATTTAAAGGCTCTGATGAGTGACCAAAAGATAGTGTGAACTGGAAGGATATCATGAAAGAGGGCAACTGAATGAGATTTTTATACCCAATCATTCTACCTGCATGGTGCAGGATGGCTGGACTTCATGCAGAAAGGTCCAGTATTACAGCCATATAGTGCCAGAGGACAGAATTTGAGGTTGCCAAAATTGTTGCAAAGGTAGGGAGGAAATCCTGGAAAGGAGAAAGCTGCAGAAGGGGAAGCCCAAATTCTGCATATAAGTTTTAGCCACTTTGTGGCTTATTACTAATTTATGCAACTGGAAGGGAAACTCCAGGGAATCAGGTAGAAATCAACTGCTGAAAGACTAAAGAAACTAAATGGATATTTCAGCTGTTGCCCTAGTTGTCTGTATCCTAGAAAAACAATTAATCCCTTTCTGAGGAAAATAATGTCCTCAGAGACTCTGAAGTATATCCTATACAATAATTATACAATAAAAAAGCACTCTATATGCCAATAAATGGGAAAATGTAACTCATAATCAAGATGAAAAATCAGCCAATAGGAACCAACTGTGAGATGACTCAGACGTTAAAATTATCAATAAGAATTTTAAGTACAAGTTATAAATATATACAGTGACTTAGAGGAATATATGATTATAAAGAGTGAGAATATGAGAAATCTCAACAAAGAAATGTAAATTATATAAAAGAACCAACTGGAAATCCAGGAACTGAAAAATTCCATATGTGGAGTAAAAAATTCAATGGATAAGCTTAACAGAAGATTTGGAATGACAGAAAAAAGAATCATTACATTGAACTTAGATTAACATAAACTTTCCAATCTAGAGAACAGAAAAAAAAAAGATTAAAGAAA
>NW_011495072.1:5436083-5439314 GCF_000754665.1 Bison bison bison | reverse complement strand
GAAAATTGAATAGAACCTCAGTGATCCATGGAAAAATGTGATCCATTTTTGGATCCAAGTGATCCAAAATATGTGTAGTTGGAGATCAGAAAGAGGAAATGAGAAAGAGTGAGACAGAAAAAAATTAAACAAGTAATCCCAAATTTGATTAAAAATGCATATATATATATATATATATGTACACACACATACATACAGATCTAAGAAGCATAATGATGAGTAAATAAGATAAAACATGTCAGGAATAGTGGAAATAAAAGGTAATGGAGTAAAATCTTTAAAGTACTAAAATAATAATTCAAAAAAATCCTGTCAAGCCAGAATTCTATGCTCAGCAAAAGTATACTTCAAACATGAATGCAAAATGAATACTTTTTCAGATAAACAAAAACTGAGAGAAATCAATGTCAGCAGACATGACTACAGGAAATTCTAAAAGAAATTAGTCATACTAAAGGGAAAAGGTCCCAGATGGAAGTTTAGATCTTCAGGAAAGAATGAAGAGACCTCAAATGGTAAATATGTAAGATATATAAAACATGCTGTATTTTCCTTCTTTCAATTTCCTTAGAAGTTATCTAAGTTCCAGCTATGAAGGATTAACAAGAACCAGACTTGGCTTCCCATGATAAATGACCAGAAAACTGAACAAATATCTGAAACCCTGTTTTCAACAATAGACTGCAGGCAAGGTGAGCCTTTGATACCTAAAGATGAGAAATGTATGAGATGAAGTCTGTGATAGACTGGCTTTCTCCTTGAAGACACACTGTAAACAAAGGTATAGGAAGGAGAATCTCAAGCAAAATATAGTAGTCTTGCTGCTGCTGCTGCTGCTGCCACCAAGTTGCTTCAGTCGTGTCTGACTCTGTGCGACCCCAGAGATGGCAGCCCACCAGGCTCCCCCATCCCTGGGATTCTCCAGGCAAGAACACTAGAGTGGGTTGCCATTGCCTTCTCCCATAGTCTTGCTAGATAATGATATATAGTTCTAAGTTTAAGGAGGCTGAGGTGACTGGAACTTGGGGGCCAGAGTTTTATAATGGAGGGAGCTACACAGAAAAGCTGTCCAACAAAGCTGCCCAGCAACGGTGTCCAACGAAGGTCCATCTAGTCAAAGCTATGGTTTTTCCAGCAGTCATGCATGGATGTGAGAGTTAGACCAGAAAGAAAGCTGAGCACCGAAGAATTGATGCTTTTGAACTGTGGTATTGGAGAAGACTCTTTAGAGTCCCTTGGACTGCAAGGAGCTCCAACCAGTCCATCCTAAAGGAAACCAGTCCTGAATATTCATTGGAAGGACTGACACTGAAGCTGAAACTCTAGTACTTTGGCCACCTGATGCAAAGAACTGACTCATTGGAAAAGACCTTGATGCTAGGAAAGATTGAAGGTGGGAGGAGAAGGGGATGATAGAGGCTGAGATGGTTGGATTGCATCACCAACTCGATGGACATGAGTTTGAGTAAGCTCTGAGAGTTGGTGATGAACAGGGAAGCCTGGCATGCTACACAGTCCATGGGGTCACAAAGAGTCGGACATGACTGAGCAACTGAACTGAACTGAAACAGAAAAGGAAATCCACAAATCTGTGTGGGTGTCTCATTGAGTCTTTGCTGAATACTAAGCTGCACATGTGTAGAGTGAAGTTCCACAGGGATGGGCAAAGAAAGACTATGAAACTATAAGCCAAACAATTACTAGACCTCATATGGGGCTGGGAGGCAGTCATGACCCAATCAGCCAGAGTAGCATCCTTATTAATCACCCAGGGTACAAAGAAGAGACTCCTGCAGGGTCACACCTTATTAGTAAGGTGAAAATATTTGTAAAACATACTACTCTAGAGTCACACTAAGAAAGAGTTGAAAAACAAGTTCTGAAAAGATTATACTCTTCTGCAATTTAACTTCCTACAAAGGTAAAGCACAATCCTATTTTTATAAAAGGCAACAAATTGAGATACTCAGCAACATAAAATTCACAACGTTTACAAGTATTTTTTCAGCTTCACTGCAGTATAATTCACCTATCAAAGTGTAATTATTTAAATTGTACAATGATTTGATACATGTATATATTGTAAAAGAATTTCTACCATCAATTAATACATTCATCACCTCATATATAGACTTTTTTTCTTTAATGAAAGTACTTGTTTTACTCTCTTTGCAAATTTTGATTATGCAATACCATAATATCACAAAGAGTCGGACACGACTGACTGAACTGAACTGAACCATAATATCAATTATAGTCACCATGTTCTGCATCAGATTCTCAGACCTTACTCATCTTATTAACTGAAATTTTGTACCATTTTAGCAGCCTTCCCCTCTTTCTCCCATTCTCCAGCCCCTGGCAAACACTATTCTATTCTCTGTAGACATGCAGACATATTATTGTGCAGTATCTGTCTTCCTCTGTCTAGCTTAGTTCACATAACATAATGCCTTCCTCATTTATCCATGTTATCATGAATAGCAGGATTTCCTTTATTCAAAGGCTGCATAACATTCTATTATACACACATACACACAGAGTTGACCCTCGAACAACATAACTTTGAACTGCATGAGTACACTTATATGCAGATTTCTTTTTCAATAGTACATACTACAGTTCTACAAGATCCAGGGTTGGTTGAATCTGCAAATGCAGAATCTCAGAATTGGAGTAACTGAGTATTTGGAGGCAAAATAATAAGTAGTATGTTAATTATTGACTGTTGGAGGGTCAGTATCCCTAACCCCTTTGTTGTTCAAGAGTCAACTATGGGAGGAGGAGCCAAGATGGTGGAGGAGTAGGACAGGGAGAACACTTTCCCCCCACAAATTCATCAAAAGAGCATTTAAACGTTGAGTAAACTCCACAAAACAACTTCTGAAGGCTGGCAGAGGACATCAGGCACCCAGAAAAGCATCCCAAGTCTTCGAAAGGAGGTAGGAAAAAATAAAAAAGACAAAAAAAGAGACAAAAGAGGGAGGGATGGAGTTCTGTCCCGGGAAGGGAGTCTTAAAAAGAGAGAAGTTTCCAAACACCAGGAAACCTTCTCACTGCCGAATCTGTGCCGAGCTTTGGAAGCACAAAGGGCAACATAACAGAGAGGAAAAATAAATAAACAATTAAAACCCGCAGATTGCAATACCTACGGTAACTCCCCCAGCGGAGAAGCAGCGCAGACGCCTGCACCCGCCATTAGCAAGCGGGGGCTGGGCAGGGAGGTGCGGC
>NW_011495072.1:5435496-5435983 GCF_000754665.1 Bison bison bison | reverse complement strand
CTATCTGAGCGAAATAATTTGGGCTAGCAAACCAGACTGTGGGATATCTACCACGTGAAAAGCCAGCCCTAACCTAAGACACCACCAGGCCCATGCACAGAACAAAGGACTGAACAGAGATAGCCGGCTGCAGACCATCCCCCTCCGGTGACAGGCAGCCAGAGCCGGAAGGGGACAATCGCAGCCCCAGAGAGACATTATCTATAAAACTGTAAGCAGGCTTCTTTGCTAACTAAAACTTCTTGGGGGTCTGGATGGTCAACATCTGCCTGAGAAGGTGTGCAGGTTGTACACCTAGATAACCGAGCTGCGGGGAGGCGATAAGTCCCAGCAATCGCGCGCGCCAAACACCTCATCACCTGAGCTGCTCGGATCTGGGAAGGGCACAAAACGCAGGCCCAACCGAGAGTCTGCACCTCTGAGGACTACCCGAGTGCCTGAACCTGAGCGGCTTGGACCTGGGAGGTGAAGGCAGCCCAGGGCCGGC
>NW_011495072.1:5434861-5435303 GCF_000754665.1 Bison bison bison | reverse complement strand
AAAAAAAAAAAAAAAAGTGTCCTCCACAGTCCTCTTTGTGTCAGGGTGGAAACCAGACACTGAAGAGACCAGCAAACAGAAGAAGCTATAACAGCGGGAACTGCCTTGGAAGCTACAGGCAATAGATTAAAACCCTGTGGTTACTACCGACTACATAGGAAGGGGCCTATAGATCTTGAGAAATATAAGTCGGACCAAGGAACTAGCCAAAAATGAACTGAACCCACAATACTCACAACAAAACCAAAGAAAGTCCTAGATATATTTTTACTATTTTTACGATCATTCTTTCTTTCTTTTTTTTCTAAATTTAAAAAAAAATCTAAGTCCTCCATTATTCCTTTAATTTTCACTTTTATAACCTATTACTTTGCAAAAAAAAAAAAGACCTTTTTTTTTTTAAAGCAAACTTCATATATATATATTTTTATAATTTTTTGAC
>NW_011495072.1:5433162-5434508 GCF_000754665.1 Bison bison bison | reverse complement strand
TTATCAATGTTGTACCTATATTTTCTTTATAATTTTCGTGACCTTGTTTGTTTTTGTTTGTTCGTTTTTTCTCTCTTTCTTTTCCTTCTTCTTTTCTTTAACATCGTATTTTTGAAATTCCAAACTCTACTCTAGATTTTTGATTTTTGCTTTTATGTATTTGTTACCAATTTTGTACCTTTAAGAATCCAATCTTCAGTACCTATTTTTCACTATGGAGTGAGATTACTGGCTTGACTGCTCTCTCTCCCTTTGGACTCTCCTTTTTCTCCACCAGGTCACCTGTGTCTCCTCCCTAACCCCTCTCTACTCTACCCAACTCTGTGAATTTCTGTGAGTTCCACATGGTGGAGAACACTTAGGGAACTGATTACTGGCTGGATCTGTCTCCCTCCTTTTCATTCCCCCCTTTTATCCTCCTGGCCACCTCTGTCTCCTTCCTCCTCCTTCTCTTCTCTGTATAACTCCGTGAACATCTCTGAGTGGTCCAGTTGTGGAGTGCACATAAAGAAGTGATTACTGGCTAGCCCACTCTCTCCACTATTGATTCCACCTCATCTCATTCGGGTCACCTCTAACTCCCTCCTCCCTCTTCTCTTCTCCATGTAATGTTGTGAACCTCTCTGAGTGACCCTCACGGTAGAGAAACTTTTCATCTTTAACCTAGATGTTTTATCAATGGTGCTGTATAGAAGGAGAAGTTTTGAAACTACTGTAAGAATAAGACCAATAACTGGAAGCAGGAGGCTTAAGTCCAAACCCTGTCTCCAGGGAACTCCTGACTCCAAGGAACATTAATTGACAGGAGCTCATCAAATGCCTCCATACCTACACTGAAACCAAGCACCACACAAGGGCCAACAAGTTCCAGGGCAAGACATACCAAGCAAATTCTCCAGCAACAAAGGAACACAGCCCTGAGCTCCAAGATACAGGCTGCCCAAAGTCACCCCAAAACCATAGACATCTCATAACTCATTACTGGACATTTCATTGCACTCCAGAGAGAAGAAATACAGCTCCACCCACCAGAACACCGACACAAGCTTCCCTAACCAAGAAACCTTGATAAGCCACCTGTACAAACCCACACACAGTGAGGAAATGCCACAATAAAGAGAACTCCACAAACTGCCAGGATACAGAAAGGACACCCCAAACTCAGCAATTTAAACAAGATGAAGAGACAGAGGAATACCCAGCAGATAAAGGAACAGGATAAATGCCCACCAAACCAAACAAAAGAGGAAGAGATAGGGAATCTACCTGATAAAGAATTCCGAATAATGATAGTGAAATTGATCCAAAATCTTGAAATCAAAATGGAATCACAGATAAATAGCCTG
>NW_011495072.1:5431210-5432940 GCF_000754665.1 Bison bison bison | reverse complement strand
AAGATCAAACACAAAGAACAAATATTAAAAGCAGCAAGGGAAAAACAACAAATAACACACAAGGGAATTCCCATAAGGATAACAGCTGATCTTTCAATAAAAACTCTCCAAGCCAGGAGGGAATGGCAAGACATATTTAAAATGATGAAAGAAAATAACCTACAGCCCAGATTATTGTACCCAGCAAGGATCTCATTCAAGTATGAAGCAGAAATCAAAAGCTTTTCAGACAAGCAAAAGCTGAGAGAATTCTGCACCATCAAAACCAGCTCTCCAACAAATACTAAAGGATATTCTCTAGACAGGAAACACAAAAACGGTGTATAAATTCGAACCCAAAACAATAAAGTAAATGGCAATGGGACCATACTTATCAGTAATTACCTTAAACGTAAATGGGTTGAATGCCCCAACCAAAAGACAAAGACTGGCTGAATGGATACAAAAACAAGACCCCTACATATGTTGTCTACAAGAGACCCACCTCAAAACAGGGGACACATACAGACTGAAAGTGAAGGGCTGGAAAAAGATTTTCCATGCAAATAGGGACCAAAAGAAAACAGGAGTAGCAATACTCATATCAGATAAAATAGACTTTAAAACAAAGGCTGTGAAAAGAGACAAAGATGGTCACTACATAATGATCAAAGGATCAATCCAAGAAGAAGATATAACAATTATAAATATATATACACCCAACACGGGAGCACCGCAGTATGTAAGACAAATGCTAACAAGTATGAAAGGAGAAATTAACAATAACTCAATAATAGTGGGAGACTTTAATACCCCACTCACACCTATGGATAGATCAACTAAACAGAAAACTAACAAGGAAACACAAACGTTAAACAATACAATAGACCAGTTAGACCTAATTGATATCTATAGGACATTTCATCCCAAAACAATGAATTTCACCTTTTTCTCAAGCACACATGGAACCTTCTCCAGGATAGATCACATCCTGGGCCATAAATCTAGCCTTGGTAAATTAAAAAAAATAGAAATCATTCCAAGCATCTTTTCTGACCACAATGCAGTAAGATGAGATCTCAGTTACAGGAGAAAAACTATTAAAAATTCCAACATATGGAGGCTGAACAACACGCTGCTGAATAACCAACAAATCACAGAAGAAATCAAAAAAGAAATCAAAATTTGCATAGAAACGAATGAAAATGAAAACACAACAACCCAAAACCTGTGGGACACTGTAAAAGCAGTCCTAAGGGGAAAGTTCATAGCAATACAGGCATACCTCAAGAAACAAGAAAAAAGTCAAATAAATAACCTAACTCTACACCTAAAGCAACTAGAAAAGGAAGAAATGAAGAACCCCAGGGTTAGTAGAAGGAAAGAAATCTTAAAAATTAGAGCAGAAATAAATGCAAAAGAAACAAAGGAGACCATAGCAAAAATCAACAAAGCCAAAAGCTGGTTCTTTGAAAGGATAAATAAAATTGGCAAACCATTAGCCAGACTCATCAAGAAACAAAGGGAGAAAAATCAAATCAGTAAAATTAGAAATGAAAATGGAGAGATCACAACAGACAACACAGAAATACAAAGGATCATATGAGACTACGATCAACAATTATATGCCAATAAAATGGACAACGTGGAAGAAATGGACAAATTCTTAGAAAAGTACAACTTTCCAAAACTGAACCAGGAAGAAATAAAAAATCTTAACAGACCCATCACAAGCACGGAAATTGAAACTG
>NW_011495072.1:5422948-5428871 GCF_000754665.1 Bison bison bison | reverse complement strand
GGGACGACCCAGAAGGATGGTATGGGGAGGGAGGAGGGTTCAGGATGGGGAACAAATGTATACCTGTGGCGGATTCATTTCAATATTTGGCAAAACTAATACAATATTGTAAAGTTTAAAAATAAAATAAAATTTAAAAAAAGGAAAAAAAAAGAGTCAACTATATATGTATTACACAATTTCTTTATTCACTCATCTATTGAGGGACAATTTATATTGTTTTCATACCTTTTTGTTGTTGTTCAGTCTCTCAGTCCTGTCTGCTCAGTCTTTGCAACCCCATGGACTGCAGCATGCCAGGCTTCCCTGTCCTTCACCATCTATTATTATTATTATTACTGGCCATGCCTTGTGACCTGTGGGATCTCAGTTCCCCGATCAGGGATTGAACCCGGGCCCTCAGCAGTGAAAGCACCAAGTCCTAACCACTGGACCACCAGGGAATGCCTGCTGTGAATAATGCTGCAGCAATCTTTCAGATATCTCTGCAAAAAAGTGATTTTGTTTCCTTTGTGTATATACCCAGAAATAGACTTGCTGGATCTTATGGTAGTTCTATTTTTAATTTCTTGAGGAACCTGCATAGTGTTTCCATAGTGGTTGTACCAGATTACATTTCTACCACAGTATACAAGGTTTCCCTTTTCTCCATGCCCTCACTGATAATTGTTATATCTTTTTGATAATGGCCATCCTAACAGTTATAAGGTGATATCTCATTGTAATTTTGATCTGCATTTCCCTGGTGACTAATGATGTTGAACATCTTTTCATGTACCTGCTGGCCATTTGTGTGTCTTCTTTGGAAATGTCCTCTCTCCATTATTCAATTGAGTTACTTATTTATTTATGCTATTGAGTTGTATGAGTTCCTTGTATATTTTGGGATATTAGCCCCTTACTGAATATGTGGTTTGCGAATATTCCATTCCAGTCCATAGGTGCCTTTTCATTTTGTCGGTGGCTTTGCTGTGCCTTTTAGTTTCATGCTGATCCACTTTTTGTTTTTGTTGTCAAATCCAAAAAATCCAAGACCAGTGTCAAAGAGATCATCTCCTCTTCTTTACAGGTTCAGGTTTTACTTTCAAGTATTTAATCCATTTTAAGTTGGTTATTGTGTGTGGTGTAAGAGAAGGATCCAGTTTTAGTCTTTTCCATGCAGCTGTCCAGTTTTCTCAATATCATTTTTTGAAAAGACTGTTCTGCTGTATATTCTTGACTTCCTGTTGAAAATTAATTAACCATATGAACATGGCTCTATTTCTGGGATCTCTATTCTGTTCAATGGATATATGTATCTGTTTTTATACCCAGATAATTCTATTTTGATTACTGCAGCTTTGCAATATAGTTTGAAATCAGATAGTGTGATGCCTCCAGCTTTGCTTTTCTTTCTCAAGATTGTTCTGTGCTTTGGAAATTTTGTGGTTCCATATGAATTTGAGCATTTTTTCTGTATCTGTGAAACATGCCATTGGAATTTTTGTAGGGATTGCATTGGCTTTGGCTAGTATGGACATTTTAGCAATATAATTCTCCCAAGCCATGAATACAGAATATTTTCCTATTTATTTATATCTTCTTCAACTTCTGTCATCAGTGTTTTATACTTTTTAGTGTTTAAATCTTTCACCTTGTTGGTTAAAGTTATTCCTAAGTGTTTTATTATTTTAGATGCCATTATAAATTGGATTGTTTCCTTAATTTCTTTTTCTCATAGTTTATTGTTACTGTATAGAAACAAAACTGATCATTTTTTTTGAAAAATACTTGGTATGTATGTAGTAATTGTTTTTATAATGCTTTAAATATAACATTTTAAATTAGTCAATTATTTATTTATTTTTTACAGTAGTTCCTTGTTGGTTATCCATTCTAAATGTAGCAAGCAGTATGTAGAAGTCAGTCCCAAACTTCCAATCTATTCCTCTCTGCCACTATTCCCCCAGTAACCATACATTTATTCTCTAAGTCTGTGAGTCTGTTTCTGTTTTATAAATAAGTTCATTTGTATATTTTTTTTAGATCCTGCATATAAGGGATATCATATAATATTTGTCTTTCTCTGTCTGACTTGCTTCACTTAGCATGATAATCTCCAGATCCAATCATGTAGCTGTAAATGGCATTATTTCATTCTTTTTAATGGCTGAGTAATATTCCATTGTACATATGTACCACATCTTTATCCATTCATTTGTCAGTGGACATTTAGGTTGCTTCCATGTTCTGGCTATTGTTAATAGTGTTGCAGTGAACATTGTAGTACATGTATCCTTTCAAACTATGTTTTTCTCCAGATATACACTCAGGAGTGGGACTGCTGGATGGTATGGTAGTTCTATTTTTAGTTTTGCAAGGAACCTCCATACTGTTCTCCATAGTGGCTGTATCAATTTACATTCCTACCAACAGTGTGGAAGGGTTCTCTTCTCTCCACGTCCTCTGCAGCATTTATTTTTTGTAAGTTTTTTGATAATAGCCATTCTGAGAGGTGTGAGGTGATATCTCATTGTTGTTTTCATCTGCATTTCTCTGATAATTAGTGATATTGAGCATCTTCTCATGTGCCTCTTGGGCATCTGTATGTCTTCTTTGGAGAAGGCAATGGCACCCCACTCCAGCACTCTTGCCTGGAAAATCCCATGGACGGAGGAGCCTGGTGGGCTGCAGTCCATGGGGTCCCTAGGAGTTGGACATGACTGAGCGACTTCACTTTCACTCTTCACTTTCATGCATTGGAGAAGGAAATGGCAACCCACTCCAGTGTTCTTGCCTGGAGCATCCCAGGGACGGGGGAGCCTGGTGGGCTGCCGTCTCTGGGTTCGCACAGAGTCCGACATGACTGAAGCGACTTAGCAGCATGTTTTCTTTGGAAAAATGTCTATTTTGTCTTCTGCCCACTTTTTGATTGGGTTGTTTGTTTTTTGGATATTGAGCTGCTTGTAAATTTTGGAATCTAATACCTTGTTGGTTTTATTGTTTGAAAATATTTTTTCCCATTTTGTGGGCACAACTGATTTTGTATATTAATTTTGTATCCTACAACTTTACTGAATTTATTAGGTTTTAGCTTTGTGGATACCATGGTGACAGTTTTTTTTTGGTGGAATCCTCAGGTTTTTGATATGGCATATTGTTGTATCTGCAAAGAGATAGTTTTAGTTCTTCTTTTCTGATCTGGATGCCCTATATTTCCTTTTCTTGCTTAATTCCACTGGCTAGGACTTCCAGTACTATGTTGAATAATAAAAAAATGTGATAGGACTTCCTTGGTTGTTCAGTGGTTATGACTTCACGCTCCCAATGCAGGCAGCCCAGGTTTGATTCTTGGTCAGGGAACTAGATTCTACATATCATAATTAAGGGTTTGCTTTCCGCAACTGAAGATCCCATGTATTGCAACTAAGAGCCGGTATAGCCAGATAAATAAATTCTTCTTTTACCCAGTTTGTTGTGAGTTTTTATAATGAAAATATATTAAATTTTATCAAATGATTTTTCTGCATCTATTGCAATGATCCTATGATTTTTATCCTTCATTCTGTTAATGCAGTATATCGCATATATTGATTTGCGTGTGTTGATCCATCCTTGAATCCCTGGAAGAAATCCCACTTGATTACAGTGTATAATCCTCCTATTGTGCTTTTGAATTTAGTCTGCTAATATTTTGTTGCAGATTTTTGCATCTATGTCCATTAGGGATATTGCCTTTAATTTTCTTATCTTTAGCGTGTGTTTGTGTGTGCTCAGTTGCTCAGTTGTATCTCACTCTCTACAGCCCCATGGACTGTAACCCGTCAGGCTCCTTTGTCCATGGGATTTTCCAGGCAAGAATACTGGAGTGAGTTGCCATTTCATACTCCAGGGGAATCTTCCTGACCCAGGGATGGGTGGGCTACAGTTCATAGGGTCTCAAAGAGTCAGACATGACTGAAATGACCTAGCAGGCACACACTGCTGCTAAGGTGCTTCAGTCGTGTCCAACTCTGTGCAACCCCATAGACGGTAGCCCACCAGGCTCCCCCGTCCCTGGGATTCTCCAGGCAAGAACACTGGAGTGGGTTGCCATTTCCTCCTCCAATGCATGAAAGTGAAAAGTGAAAGTGAAGTTGCTCAGCCGTGTCCGACTCTTCGAGACCCCATGGACTGCAGCCTACCAGGCTCCTCCATCCATGTGATTTTACAGGCAAGAGTACTGGATTGGAGTGCCATTGCCTTCTTCAAGCATGCACACACACATACCAACAAATTAGATAACCTAGACTAAATGGATAAATTCATAGACGTATACAACCTATCAACGCTAAATGATGAAGAAACAGAAAGTCTGAACAGACCAATAATGGCAACCTCCAGACAAGAATAAATACTGGAGTGGGTTGCCATGCCCTCCTCCATGCCCTCCTTCCTGACCCAGGGGTTGAACCTGTGTCTATTACGTCTCCTGCAGTGGCGGGCAGGTTCTTTACCATTAGCACCACCTGGGAAGCCCCTTGTTGGTGTATAATTTATCATAATAGTTTTTATGTCCTTAGTATTTCTGTGTTATCAGTTGTAATGTCTCCTATTTCAATATTGATTTTATTTGATCTTCACTCTTTTTTTCTTAGTTTAGCTAAGGGTTTGTCAATTTTGTTTATCTTTTTTAAAAACCAGATTTTAGTTTCATTGACCTTAAAATTGTCTTTTCAGTCTCTGTTTCACCTATTTCACTTTGATCTTTGTTAGATCCTTCCTTCTACTGATTTTGAGCCTGTTTTCTTCTTTTCTACTTCCTTGAAATGTAAGGATAGTTGTTTGCTAATTCACTTCAGTTGTGTCCGACTCTGTGCGACCCCAGAGATGGCAGCCCACCAGGCTCCCCCGTCCCTGGGATTCTCCAGGCAAGAACACTGGAGTGGGTTGCCATTTCCTTCTCCAATGCATGAAAGTGAAAAGTGAAAGTGAAGTCACTCAGTTGTGTCCAACTCTTAGTGACCCCATGGACTGCAGCCCACCAGGCTCCTCCATCCATGGGAGTTTCCAGGCAAGAGTACTGGAGTGCAATGCCATTGCCTTCTTCGAGGATAGTTGTTTATATGAGTCTTTTTCTTTCTTTTTTATTGAAGTATAGTTGATTTACAGTGTTGTGGAGATTTTTTTTTTTCTTAAAGTAGGCGTTTATTGCTGTAACCTGTCCTCTTGGAACTCATTTTGCCAGTCATAAGTTTTGGTATTTTGTGTTTTCCATTTTCATTTGTTTCAAAATATTTTTCATTTCTCTTTTGATTTCTTCCATGACCTATGGGTTATTCATAGGATGTTGATTAATTTCCACATATTTTTGAATTTTCTGTTTTTCTTGCTATAATTGATTTCATAACATTGTGGTCAGAAAAGATGTTTCATATAATTTAAATTTTAAATTTATTAAGAACTTTTGGTGGCCTAACATATGATCTATCCTGGAGATTGTTTCATATTTGCTTAAGAAGAATATGTATTGTGCTGCTGTTGGATGCCTGTTTTGTGCATGTCTATTGGGTCAATTTGGTCTCACGTGTAGTTTAAGTCCAGTGTTTCTTTCTTAATTTTCTATCTGGGTGATCTATCATTGTAAATGCAATATTGAAATCCTCCACTATTATTGTATTGCTGTCTCTCCCATTGGCTCATTAGTGTCTGCTTTATATATTTACTTGTTTTGATGTTTGGTGCATAGTTACAATTGTTTGCCAACAAAGGTCCATCTAGTCAAGGCTATGGTTTTTCCAGTGGTCACGTATGGATGTGAGAGTTGGACTGTCAAGAAAGCTGAGTGCCGAAGAATTGATGCTTTTGAATTGTGGTGTTGGAGAAGACTCTTGAGAGTCCCTTGGACTGCAAGGAGATCCAACCAGTCCATTCTAAAGGAGACCAGCCCTGGGTGTTCATTGGA
>NW_011495072.1:5420818-5422813 GCF_000754665.1 Bison bison bison | reverse complement strand
GACAGGGGGACGACAGAGGATGAGATGGCTGGATGGCATCACCGACTCTATAGACCTGAGTTTGGGTGAACTCTGGGAGTTGGTGATGGACAGGGAGGCCTGGTGTGCTGCAATTCATGGGGTTGCAAAGAGTAGGACATGACTGAGTGACTGAACTGACTGAACTTGATAAATTGACCTGTTTATCATTTTGTGTCTCTTGTTATAGTTTTTGGCTTAAAGTCTATTTTGTCTGATAGGAATATAGCTAGCTCTGCTTTCTTTTGGTTTCAATTTGCGTGGAATATGTTTTTCACTTTCAGTCTACATGTGTTCTTAAAGTTGAAGTGAGTTTCTTGTAGCAATGTGTAGTTAGTTGGGTGTTGTTTTTTGATCCACTGAGCCATTCTGTATCTTTTGATTGGAAAACTTAATCCATAAATATTTAAAGTAATTATTCATACATATGGACTTAGTACTGCCATTTTGTTCATTGTTTCCTGACTATTTTATAGTTCCTATTCTTATTTTTCCTTTCTTCCTCTCATGCTATCTTCCTTTGTGTTTTGATGATACTCTGTAGTGGTATGCTTGAATTCCTTTCTCTTTCTCTTTGGTTTCTCTATTAGTTTTTGCTTTGTGGATACCATGAAGTTTACATAAAGCATCTTATAACTATCCATTTTAAGGTGATCAATAACTTAACTTCAAATTCATAAAAAAGCTCTACATTTTAATATTCCCTCAGATTTACATTTTGAAATTACAGTTTACAACTATTTATATTGTAATCTACAACAAATTATTGTAGCTATAGTTATTTTTAATACTTTTGTGTTTTAACTGTTATACTAGAGTTGAAAATGATTTACCTTTAACTGTCAAGATATTAGCATATTCTAAATTTAACTCTATTTACCTTTTCTAATGAGTTTTATAGTTTTACATGTGTCATGTTACTAATTAGCATCCTTTTGTTTCAGCTTGAGGAATCCCCTTTAACCTTTCTTATAAGGTTGGTCTAGTGGTGATGAACTCCTTCAGCTTCTGTCTGGGAAACTCTGTCTCTCCTTTAGTCCCAAAGTATTACTTTGCTAGGTAGAGTATTCTTGGTTGGTGTCATCTTTCCCTTCACCACTTTGAATATATCATCCACTCCCTTCTGCCCTGCAAGGCTTCTGTTGAGAAATATGCTCTTTATCTTATGGGAGCTCCCTTGTATGTAACAAGTTGCTTTTCTCTTGCTGCTTTTAAGATTCTTTCTTTGTCTTTAGTTTTTGATAATTTAGTTATAATGTGTCTTGATGTGTATCCCTTTAGTTCTCCTTATTTGGTATTTGGGATTCCTAAATCTGAATATCTGTTTCTTTCTTCAGGTTAGGAAAAATTTCAGCTATCATTTCTTTTAATAAGCATCTGCCCATTTCTGTGTTTCTCTTTTCCCCAGGACTCCTATAATGCATATGTTGGTTCTCTTGATGGTGTCCCATAAGTCCCTTAACTAATCTTCACTCTTTTTCATTCTTTTTTCCTTTTGCTCCTCTGGTGAAATGAATTCCACTGCCCTGTCTGAGTTTGCTGATCTTTTTGTTCCTGCTTGATCTAGTCTACTGTTGAACCCCTCTATTGAGTTTTCACTTCAGTTAAATTATTCTTCAGCTCTATAATTTCTGTTTGGTACTTGAAAAAAGTATTTTCTCTTTCTTAAAATTCTTGCTTTCTTCATTCATTGCTCCCTGACTTTGGTGAGCATCTTTGTGAATTCTCTTTTGAACTATTAGATAAATCGCTTATCTCCATTTTGTTTGGAACATGTTTCTTATTTCTTCATTTTCCTTGACTCTGTGTGTTAGTTTCTGTGTATTAGATAAAACAGCCACGTTTTCCAGTCTTAACAAACTAGTCTTGTGTAGAAGATAAACCTCATCAATAAGCTTGGCCATAGTTCCTGGTTGACTCTCAAATTTTTGTGGTTGTCCAAGTTGTTGTCTTTATTTTTAATGGCTCCCCGCAGTT
>NW_011495072.1:5418380-5420718 GCF_000754665.1 Bison bison bison | reverse complement strand
ATCTGCCTGCAATGCAGGAGACCCTGGTTCAATTCCTGGGTTGGGAAGATCTGCTGGAGAAGGGATAGGCTACTCACTCCAGTATTCTTGGGCTTCCCTTGTGGCTCAGCTGGTGAAGAATCTGCCTGCAATGCAGGAGATCTGTGTTCAATCCCTGGGTTGGGAAGATCCCCTAGAGAAGGGAAAGGCTACCTACTTCAGTATTCTGGCCTGGAGAATTCCATGGACTGTATAGTCCATGGGGTCACAAAGAGTCAGACACGACTGAGTGACTTTCACTTTCACTTTAAGACCTGCCAGTGTCCCAAAAGAGAGGGTCTCAGTCAGCACATAGATGCAGGGCTGATTGAATAAATGTTGGGACGTTAGATGTTGAGTCCACGCCCTTCACTCCTCAGGGAAAAACAAAGTTGTGAGTTCCTTTCTACTGTGTGTTACCATGCCAACGGAAAGTTTATGCACAGACTGTTTATCAGCCTCTTCTACCTACTTCATTGTTTTTTCATTCTTCATTTGCCCCATATGTAGGATTTTCTCAGCTAGTTTCTGGATTTCTCTCCACATGTAGCTGTATATTTGTTATTTCTGTGGAAGGAAGTTAGTTTAGGAGTCTCCTATGTTGCAATAGCGAACCAGAACTCTTCAGTATTTCTTTTCAACATTTTACTGGAGGCCACAAATAATAATCTTGCACATAAAAAACCCTAAGGAATTTACCAACAAATTGCTAAAAGTAATAAGTGAGGTTATCAAAATCACAGGATTAAACAGTCAATACACAAAAATATACACAGTTCTATATATTAGCAGTGAAATTGGAAAATGGAATTTTAAATCAATACCACTTCCAATAATATACAGAAACTTGAAATACTTAGAGATAAATTTAACAATCATGTGCCAGACTTGTACAATGAAATCTTCAAAGCATACTTGAGTGAAATTGAAAAAGACTTAAATAAACTGAGATAAACCATGCTCCTGTATCAGAAAACTTAATGTTGTTAAAATTGCAGTTCTCCCTAAATTGATCCAGGTATAATGGAATACTAACAAAAATTCTAGTGTGTTTTTTTCATTAAAATTTTTACAAGCTGAATTTAATACTTTATGTAATTGAAAAGGACTTAGGCCAAAATGCTTTTTAAAAGAGGAAGAAATTTAGTGGATTGAACTACTTGATTTGAAGACTTACTGGGAAGTTGTAATAAACAAAACAGTGTAATATTGATGTTAAGGATAGACATCAGATAAAATAGAGAGTTCAGACCCACACAAACATGGAAAATTGACTTTCATCAAATACGCCAAGGTAATTCAATGGGGACAGTACAGTTTTTTCAACAATGATGTTGGGACAACTGGTTGTCCATTTGGAAAAATGAACTTTAGTGCTTGACTGATTCCTTATACAACTATTACCTTGAAATGAATCATAGACCTAAAATTAGAGGCTAAAGCTATAAAACTTCTAAAAGGGAATGTAAAACAATATTTTGGCAAAGATGGGGTAACAAAAAAATCCATAGATAGGACAAAAGAAAAAAACTTGATCAGTTCAGTTCAGTTCAGTCACTCAGTTGTGTGTGACTGTTTGCGACCCCATGAGTTGCAGCACACCAGGCCTCCCTGTCCATCACCAACTCCCGGAGTTCACTCAGACTCACATTCATTGAGTTGGTGATGCCATCCAGCCATCTCATCCTCTGTTGTCCCCTTCTCCTCCTGCCCCCAATCCCTCCCAGCATCAGAGTCTTTTCCAATGAGTCAACTCTTCGCATGAGGTGGCCAAAGCACTGGAGTTTCAGCTTTAGCATCATTCCTTCCAAAGAAATCCCAGGGCTGATCTCCTTCAGAATGGACTGGTTGGATCTCCTTGCAGTCCAAGGGACTCTCAGGAGTCTTCTCCAACACCACAGTTCAAAAGCATCAATTCTTTGGCACTCAGCTTTTTTCACAGTCCAACTCTCACATCCATACATGACCACAGGAAAAACCATAGCCTTGACTAGACGGACCTTTGGTGGCAAAGTAATGTCTCTGCTTTTGAATATGCTATCTAGGTTGGTCATAACTTTCCTTCCAAGGAGTAAACGTCTTTTAATTTCATGGGTGCAGTCACCATCAGCAGTGATTTTGGGGCCCCCAAAAATAAAGTCTGACACTGTTTCCACTGTTTCCCCATCTATTTCCCATGAAGTGATGGGACCAGATGCCATGATCTTCGTTTTATGAATGTTGAGTTTTAAGCCAGCTTTTTCACTCTCCACTTTCACCTTCATCAAGATGCTTTTTAGTTCCTCTTCACTTTCTGCCATAAGGGTGGTGTCATCTGCAT
>NW_011495072.1:5416107-5418280 GCF_000754665.1 Bison bison bison | reverse complement strand
ATGTTTTTCTGGAACTCTCTTGCTTTTCCCATGATCCAGCGGATGTTGGCAATTTGATCTCTGTTTCCTCTGCCTTTTCTAAAACCAGCTTGAACATCTGGAAGTTCACGGTTCACATATTGCTGAAGCCTGGCTTGGAGAATTTTGATCATTACTACCCTGTGAGATGAGTGCAATTGTGCGGTAGTTTGAGTATTCTTTGGCATTGCCTTTCTTTGGGATTGGAATGAAAACTGACCTTTTCTAGTCCTGTGGCCACTGCTGAGTTTTCCAAATGTGCTGGCATATTGAGTGCAGCACTTTCACAGCATCATCTTTCAGGATTTGAAATAGCTCAACTGGAATTCCATCACCTCCACTAGCTTTGTTTGTAGTGATACTTTCTAAGGCCCACTTAACTTCACATTCCAGGATGTCTGGCTCTAGTTGAGTGATCACACCATCGTGATTATCTTGGTCGTGAAGATCTTTTTGTACAGTTCTTCTGTGTTCTTGCCACATCTTCTTAATATCTTTTGCTTCTGTTAGGTCTATACAGTTTCTGTCCTTTATCGAGCCCATCTTTGCATGAAATGTTCCCTTGGTATCTCTAATTTTCTTGAAGAGATCTCTAGTCTTTCCCATTCTGTTGTTTTCTTCTATTTCTTTGCATTGATTACTGAAGAAGGCTTTCTTATCTCTTCTTGCTATTCTTTGGAACTCTGCATTCAGATGCTTATTCTTTTGTTTTCTCCTTTGCTTTTCGCTTCTTTTCTTTTCACAGCTATTTGTAAGGCCTCCCCGGACAGCCATTTTGCTTTTTTGCATTTCTTTTTCTTGGGGATGGTCTTGATCCCTCTCTCCTGTACAGTGTCACGAACCTCCATCCATAGTTCATCAGGCACTCTATCTATCAGATCTAGTCCCTTAAATCTATTTCTCACTTCCACTGTATAATCATAAGGGTTTTGATTAAGGTAATACCTGAATGGTCTAGTGGTTTTCCCTACTTTCTTCAATTTAAGTCTGAATTTGGAAATAAGGAGTTCATGATCTGAGCCACAGTCAGCTCCTGGTCTTGTTTTTGTTGACTGTATAGAGCTTCTCATCTTTGGCTGCAAAGAATAGAATCAATCTGATTTTGGTGTTGACCATCTGGTGATGTCCATATGTAGAGTCTTCTCTTGTGTTGTTGGAAGAGGGTGTTTGCTATGACCAGTGTGTTCTCTTGGTAAAACTCTATTAGTCTTTGCCCTGCTTCATTCCATATTCCAAGGCCAAATTTGCTTGTTACTCCAGGTGCTTCTTGACTTCCTACTTTTGCATTCCAGTCCCCTATAATGAAAAGGACATCTTTTGGGCGTGTTAGTTCTAAAAGGTCTTGTAGGTCTTCATAGAACCATTCAACTTCAGCTTCTTCAGTGTTACTGGTTGGGGCATAGACTTGGATTACTGTGATATTGAATGGTTTGCTTTGGAAATGAACAGAGATCATTCTGTCATTTTTGAGATTGCATCCAAGTACTGCATTTTGGACTCTTTGTTGACTTTGATGGCTACTCCATTTCTTCTAAGGGATTCCTGCCTGCAGTAGTACATCTAATGGTCATCTGAGTTAAATTCATCCATTCCAGTCCATTTTAGTTCGCTGATTCCTAGAATGTCAACGTTCACTCTTGCCATCTCCTGTTTGACCACTTCCAATTTGCCTTGATTCATGGACCTAACATTCCAGGTTCCTATGCAATATTGCTCTTTACAGCATTGGATCTTGCTTCTATTACCAGTCATATCCACAACTGGGTATTGTTTTTGCTTTGGCTCCATCCCTTCATTCTTTCTCGAGTTATTTCTCCACTGATCTCAAGCAGCATATTGGGCACCTACTGACCTGGGGAGTTCCTCTTTCAGTATCCTATCATTTTGCCTTTTCATACTGTTCATGGGGTTCTCAAGGCAAGAATACTGAAGTGGTTTGCCATTCCCTTCTCCAGTGGACCACATTCTGTCAGACCTCTCCACCATGACCTGCCTGTCTTGGGTGGCCCACGGGGCATGGCTTAGTTTCACTGAGTTAGACCAGGTTGTGGTCCTAGTGTGATTAGATTGACTAGTGCTGGCTGCGATGGACCTTGCAAAAGCCTGGCTGAGAGGAGCTACCCCTCACCCAAGGTCAGGGGTGGCGGCCGGGAGG
>NW_011495072.1:5412293-5415946 GCF_000754665.1 Bison bison bison | reverse complement strand
TGCTTTGCTTGAGCAGCCGTGAAGAGATACCCCACATCCAAGGTAAGAGAAACCCAAATAAGACGGTAAGTGTTGCGAGAGGGCATCAGAGGGCAGACACACTGAAACCATAATCACAGAAAACTAGTCAAAAAACCTGATAAAAATTGTTAAAAGTTGTTTTTATAACATGAAAAACTTCTGTTCTTTGTCACCAGTAATAAAAATGAAAAAGGAAGGCCTTACACTGAAAGATGTTTGTCTCACATGTATCTGACAAAGGAATTCTACCTGGAATATATAAGGAGTTCTTATAATTCTACAATAAAAAGACAAACAATTCAATATATACTTTGACAAAGAAAGGTATACAAATACACTCTGAGGCAAGTTGTATGAATAGAGAAGAGAGAGCCAAATTTGGATGATTTCATAATGAATTTATCATGAAAACATAATAATCGCAAATGTTTATTCACTTAATAGTAGTTTTTATATGTATGACGCAAAAACTGACAGTACTAAATGCTAAGTCGCTTCAGTCGTGTCCGACTCTGTGTGACCCCATATATGGCAGCCCACTAGGCTCCCCTGTCCCTGGGATTCTCCAGGCAAGAACACTGGAGTGGGTTGCCATTTCCTTCTCCAATGCATGAAAGTGAAAAGTGAAAAGTGAAAGTGAAGTCGCTCAGTCGTGTCTGACTCTTAGCGACCCCGTGGACTGCAGCCTACCAGGCTCCTCTGTCCATGGGATTTTCCAGGCAAGAGTGCTGGAGTGGGGCGCCATTGCCTTCTCTGACAGTACCAAGGGAAGACACAAGTACACATCACTGATGGGGTTTTTTAA
Source organism: Bison bison bison (assembly GCF_000754665.1). Taxonomy (NCBI): domain Eukaryota; kingdom Metazoa; phylum Chordata; class Mammalia; order Artiodactyla; family Bovidae; genus Bison; species Bison bison. The sequence continues at coordinate 5,415,120 of NW_011495072.1, read as the reverse complement.
AGTCCACCTTCAGAATTCCTCATGCTACCACATTTTTGCCCTCAGGTTTATGGGGTAATGAAGCACACAGATAAGTATGCCTCTCAGAGCCTCAGATTCCTTTTTATGCAGTTTGGGTAACAGCAACAATATGAAATCATCAAATAAACGATCATCGACATATGGGCACATCACTAGACTGTGGTGCCAGTGTGAGAGTTCCATAGAGCAGTGAAGGGATGGAGTAGAGCTAACTACCTTTATCAATATAGACAAGTAAGTAAAAAATGCAAATTGAAGAAGGATACATTCATAGGATTGTTCATATATAGTTGTAAAATATGCAAAACAATAATAAATTATGGATACATATCTTTGTAATAAAAGCAAGAAATTATGCATGAGAATGATATGCTAAATTTGGAAAAGGGTCTGGACTTTTATGTTCAGAGAGCTCTTGAGAAAGTTTAGAACATAATGGCAGAAGTTACAAATTCAATAGAAGTCTTAGAATAAAGTTGAAGAAATCTTTCAGAAAGCATAGCAAAAATCCAGATATGAAAAATAAAAGTGAAAAGATATAAAATTGGAAGACCCATCAGTTCAGTTCAGTTCAGTTCAATCACTCAGTCATGTCCGACCCCATCTTTGCAACCCCATGAATCGCAGCACGCCAGGCCTCCCTGTTCATCACCAACTCCCAGAGTTCACCCAGATTCATGTGCATTGAGTCGGTGGTGCCATCCAGCCATCTCATCCTCTGTCGTCCCCTTCTCGTCCTGCCCCCAATTCCTCCCAGCATCAGAGTCTTTTCCAATGAGTCAACTGTTTGCATGAGGTGGCCAAAGTATTGGAGGTTTGGCTTCAGCACTACAGGAGGTTAAATAACTGAATAATTGGTGTTTAAGAAAAAAGCCAGGGAAAACTAAGGTAAAGAAGTTATAAATGAAGTAGAATTTCCCAGAACTGAAGGCTATGAGTCTTCAGGACCCAGTTACTAACTTGTGTAATGGTTAAAAATAGAACCACATCAAGGCACATCTCTGTGCAATTTCAGAAGATTGGTGTGTATGTGAGGGAATTTAATGCTGGCTTCAGCAGCAGATAACTCTCAAAATTATTTAGTGGTTTAACAGAGCCAAAATGTTATCACTTATGCAAAGCCTGATGTACTTCAGGTGGTCCAACTCCAGCTTGTAAACATGTCACTGGATGTGGGTCTCCTGGGATAGTTATGGGAAGGGAAATTAGGGATGGAGGAGGCACACTGGCTTATAGCCTGGGGGTGACACATGTCACTTCTGCTCTTAGGCCATTGGCCAGAATTTGTCACATGGCCTTATCTAACTGTAGTTAGGCTAGACAGGCTGGAAAGCCTAGAGGAGCTCATGCAATACTTGATGCTTTGCACACCAATAACTGGAAACAAAAAGAAGATCCCTTATCACTGCTCATATACACAAAATCAGGAAGCAAAGTGGCCTTGCACTTCTTAATGGTAATACTGGAAACTAGAATACAGTGGAGTAATGCTTTCAAAAATTTCATAGTTAGTGATTTATAACTTATAATTCTTTATCTAGCCAAACTGTCAATCAAGGGGCAGTGTAGAATAAAGCCATTTCAGACAACAATGTCTCAAACCACTTACCTTCTGTGTACCCCTTCTCTGGAAGCTGCTGGATACATACTGTGCTCCATTAAATTGGGTCTTCCCAGGTGACTCAGCTGGTAAAGAATCTTTGTGCAGTGTGGGAGACCTGGGCTTGATCCCTGGGGTTGGGAAGATCCCCTGGAGAAGGGAAAGGCTACCCACTCCAGTATTTTGGCCTGGAGAGTCCCATGGACTGTTTAGTCCATGGGGTCGCAAAGAGTCAGACACTACTGAAAAACTTTCACTTTCACTCTTCCATTACATTGAGAGGGAAGCTAAGCAAGAGGAAGACAAAGAACTCAAGACACAGGAGATCCAATGCAGGGAAGACGTGAAGAGAATTCTTAAGACTACTGTGGAGAGAGCTCCTTTGATGTGGGCTGGGCACCTGGCACACAGGGAGAACGGAAACAGGTGAGAAAACTCCAGGAGAGCCTTCTTCAAGAAGATGTGATCGACAGACTACCTGAACTTCCTGAATATATTGAGAAACAAATTAAGAAATTGGCAATGAATTTATTGAACATAGTTACCTAGGAAATAAACAAAATGGAAAAAAGATAACTATTAAATACAGAGAAAACAAAAAGTTTTGTGGGGAAGGAATTCAATTATAACTTACTATACAACTCAGCCAATATGCCAGCAAATTTGGAAAACTCAGCAGTGGCCACAGGACTGGAAAAGGTCAGTTTTCATTCCAATCCCAAAGAAAGGCAATGCCAAAGAATGCTCAAACTACTGCACAATTGCACTCATCTCACATGCTAGTAAAGTAATGCTCAAAACTCTCCAAGCCAGGCTTCAGCAATATGTAAACTGTGAACTTCCTGATGTTCAAGCTGGTTCTAGAAAAGGCAGAGGAACCAGAGATCAAATTGCCAACATCCACTGGATCATGGGGAAAGCAAGAGAGTTCCAGAAAAACATCTATTTCTGCTTTATTGACTATGCCAAAGCCTTTGACTGTGTGGATCACAACAAACTGGAAAATTCTGAAAGAGATGGGAATACCAGACCGCCTGATCTGCCTCTTGAGAAATTTGTATGCAGGTCAGGAAGCAACAGTTAGAACTGGACATGGAACAACAGACTGGTTCCAAATAGGAAAAGGAGTACATCAAGGCTGTATATTGTCACCCTGCTTATTTAACTTCTATGCAGAGTACATCATGAGAAACGCTGGACTGGAAG
>NW_011495072.1:5408872-5411714 GCF_000754665.1 Bison bison bison | reverse complement strand
TGAAACTCCAGTACTTTGGCCACCTCATGTGAAGTGTTGACTCATTGGAAAAGACTCGATGCTGGGAGGGATTGGGGGCAGGAGGAGAAGGGGACAACAGAGGATGAGATGGCTGGATGGCATCACCAACTCGATGGACGTGAGTCTGAGTGAGCTCCGGGAGTTGGTGATGGACAGGGAGGCCTGGTGTGCTGCGATTCATGGGGTCGCAAGGAGTTGGACACGACTGAGCGACTGAACTGAATTGATACAACTCAGCTATGAACTGAAGAATAGTCACCATCATGTTTCTTGAATACTGATATAATCAGAATTGTGCTCTCAGTATTAATGTGTCAGGAGAATGAAATGGTGGGAAGAATATGTGTGGGAGAATGAGGTGGGAAGGTGGAAAGAGAGCCAACCTCACTTTTTACTGTGTGAAATTAATTGATAATTCCTAAAACAAACACACAAACAAACTGGTGAGCATGTTATTAAGAGGTAGGAAGTCAATACCAAAAGAATCAGCCAGAGAAGTTGCAAGCGGCTGCCTATGGGAAGAAATAAATGGGACAGGGAAGCGGGGGAATCACTGTTTTGACTTAATAAACTTGATTGACCTAGATGACTCTTTGAATTATGTCTTGTATAACTTTGATAAAATTAAAAGTTAATAAAAGAAAAAAACAAGTCCTGGACTGATGGGTATAGCATGATACAATTTTTTACAGTTGCTCTCACACTATTTCATAGGAACATGCAGGTGTGTGTGAATGATTAGGGCAAGTCTGGGATAGCCATCAGACTGGAAATGCTTATCTCTGGGGAGGTGAGTCTGACATGTGAGGCTTATGTATAGTGTTTGATGGAGAATTTTGCTTTATTATCATAAAAATGTGTTCATGTATTATCTGTGAAATTAAGTGTAAATAAACAATAAAAGGCAAAAAAGTGTTTTAGATCTGGAATGTAAGGGCTGAATTAAAAATCTGTTTCTGAACTTACCTCACTTTTGCAGAGCTGATGGTAAAAATGTCAGTAGAGAGAGTCAAGCTGAGAAAAGGGGCCGCCCTGAGAAAGTTACAAGAATGACAAATCTCACTGTATGTAACTGTGTGATACTTAGCCAGGTTAAGGCCCACAGCACAATCTGTACATTTTTTACCCTACATCCACCATTCACTATCCATCTTCATTAATCCATTCACCATCCATTTGCCATCCGTCCGTCTTCCTCTGTGATACTTTAAGCCATGCATTTACCATACATCACTCACCACCTACCACCCGTCCAGTATCACTTCACCATCTACCCATCCACCATTCACCTGTCATGAGTCCATTTTCTAAGATGTAGCTATCTGTCATTTAACCATCACTCATCATTTTATCATCTAACCATCATCTCTTCATCCACAATCCATCCATTCATTATCTATCCACCATCCACCTTCCATCTACATTTCCCATCTACAGTACATAACCTATTATCCATCCACCTAGCAACCATCCATTTATTTGCCATCTATTCCCCATTCATGCACCATCCAGCTACCATTTACTTGTCTGCATGTGCCTGTGTGCTCAGTCGCTTCAGTCATTTCTGACTCTTTGTGACCCTATGGATACTCTGTCCATGGGATTTTCCAGGCTAGAATACTGGAGTGGGTTGCCATGCCTTCATCCAGGGGAATCTTCCTGAGTTAGGTATCAAACTCGCATCGCTTATGTCTCCTGCAGGAGTAGGCAGGTTCTTTGCCACTAATGCCACCTGGGAAGCCCATTTTCTTGTCTACCATTTTCAATTACATATCATAGAAGCTATTGTTGCTATCCTTATATTCCAGCTGATGAGAGAAAGCTGGGATCAGGGTATAGATGAGGGGCCTGCCTGGTGTCAGGTACTGAATCAGGAAGAGTGCTGAGCTGCCCAGGAGTTTACTTCCTGGTTATAGCTTCTCCCTGCTGAATACTCTGGCAAAGCGACCTGGGTTTGAATTCTGAATTCCCTACTTATGGTCATGTGAGGTTGGCAACTTCTCTGAGCTTTAGTGACCTCATTTAAAATGGTAATAATGCATGTACAAATCCTTAAGTGACTATGTATTATATACCTGGCACATAGTAAGCACTCAGTAAATGTTGATAATGATAATTTTCAATCATACTTGCAAAGTCAGCCTTTGTTCTACCCTTCCTCAGAAATCAAATGGCATGTTCCAGACCCAAAGAGATAAGCTTAGCATTATCTGTTATTTGGATTATTTATACTATTGTAGAATTAACTGATTACAAGGATTAAAAAGTAATTATTTTTACAAGCTCAATGTAGCATTAAATTCTTTTATTTTGATGTATCTCAGGCATGCCAAAAGTAGAAATAATATAACAAACACCCCTGTGTCCACTAGCTCTTTCACTCCTGTACATAAAATGATAAAGCATTTCAGGTTGAATAAAAACTCCTGAGCACCCCTTCTGACAAACTCCTGAGTACACCTTCCAGTCCCTCTCCCCCCCTCCCTCTCCAAAGAGAAGTGTTCTTCTAGATTTGGCATATCATTCCTGTGCATAATTTCTTGCCTTTATTACAAATTTATGTATCCATAATTTGCCAACAAAGGTCCGTCTAATCAAGGCTATGGTTTTTCCTGTGGTCATGTATGGATGTGAGAGTTGGACTGCGAAGAAGGCTGAGCACTGAAGAATTGATGCTTTTGGACTGTGGTGTTGGAGAAGACTCTTGAGAGTCCCTTGGACTGCAAGGAGATCCAACCAGTCCATTCTGAAGGAGATCAGCCCTGGGATTTCTTTGGAAGGAATGATGATAAAGCTGAAACTCCAGTACTTTGGCCACCTC
>NW_011495072.1:5406570-5408772 GCF_000754665.1 Bison bison bison | reverse complement strand
GTGAGTCTGAGTGAGCTCCGGGAGTTGGTGATGGACAGGGAGGCCTGGTGTGCTGCGATTCATGGGGTCGCAAAGAGTCGGACACGACTGAGCGAGTGAACTGAACTGAATTTATTATGGCTTTGCATATTTCACAACTTTATATGAATAATCCTACTAATTTATCCTTCAATTTTCTGTTTTCACTTAACTTATTTATCTATATAAGTGTAGTTCTGATTCATTCCCTTTCACTGCTCTGCAGAATTCTCATACTTATGCCACAATCTAGTGATGTGCTCATATACTGATGTCATTTCTGATGTTTCTATATTGTTGCTGTTACCCACACTTCATACATAGGAATCTGAGACTCAGAGAAGTGTACTTAGCTGTGAGCTTCATTACCCCATAAACCTGAGGGCAGACTGCCTTTGGATTTCTGCTTCTAGGATCTCTCTGGCTCATTGTGAAGCTCAATGTCTGTTGAATAACTGAGTGACGTTTGTTCAGAGAAACATGGTGTCATATCCAGTCCCACAATTCAGACCTCCCTTTCCATTGTACCCTGGAGCCAGGCAGATATTCCCTGAGGCCAGGGAGGCTCGACTAGGGCTAGGCACAGTATGTAGAAAGATGGTAAGGGGAGACATTCTGGATAAGGAATTCCTTTCCTTCCTGTACAAGATTGGGTCAGGACTTCTGTCATTCAGGACTGTCCAGACAGGACAGGCAGTATGGTTTCCTTTTTGACTGGAATTTGGTAAAGAAGGGGACTGCGGGAAGGACCTGCTCTACCATGAGGCAGCTCATGTGACTCTTGGCCTTGGTTAACTTCCTGGATTCCTGCGATTCCTGCCCTCTTGCTGCCACCAGGAGATGCCTATCATCTGGTGTGACCTGACCTTTTCCTAAAGAGTACAGGGAAACTCTCCATTCGGGTGGAACCTCCAGGGAGGTTACCCTTCCCACCAAAATCAGAGCAGAGGCTGGTACCAGCGCTTCCAGGCACAGCTATGTCTGTGACATGTCAAGGCTTAATTTACTCACCCAGAATTAAGACCCACTTAAGCTGGCCTATTAACAGTCTCTGCTTGTCCAGTCCTGCTGTGCCCCTGGGCTTCGAAGGGCAGCTCTGCCTCCACCTCCTGTGTGGAGGGCCTGGGTGGTTCACAGCAGGCCTGTGCCCTGTGGCCTCTTCGTGACACATCTTGCTGGGCTGGTGTCCTCTGTGGAAACCTCTTGATCACAAATGGCCCCTTTATGACAGAAACACGACAAGAACATTCCCCAAGGGTGCTGTTCGCTGCGGTAGTTGTCTACAGATTTTCCCACCAGGACCCTGGAGCAATTCCAGTGCAGAGTTGCCACTGTCATGAGAAGGGAACAGATGACCGTGGAATTAAATCTTAGCCCTTCCCCCTTCCCTCTCCAACCCTTTGATTTCAGAGGCTCTGCACTCGTTGTTAGTGGTCAGGAGTCCTGCACCTCCTTTGTAAACTAGGAAGACGTGGGAATGAGAGGTCTTCTGGGCCCTTAAAAGCAGCAACAAATAGCCCACAAAACCACCATCTGCAACTTGAGCAACCCTTGCTATGAACCCTCCTGGAGGACAGCCAGGAAAGCAACCAAGTCGGCCCCCAAAATAAGCTCCTCGCAGGCACTTTCTTAGAAAAGAGAGAAAAGGGGGGAGGGAGAGAGAGAGAAAACTGATTTCCTACTCAAAAGTAGTAATCATATCTATAGAATGCATTTTTTATTTTTTACTGTTGCTCACTTGGTTTAAGTCTAATTATGTATGAAAAATGTTATCAGCTGACATGTTATATGGCTGTCAAGAGATTCATCACCATTTTTCCTCAGAAGCAGCTGGTTTTAGGTTCAAGTGAGGGCTATGAAGTTAAAAAACGCTTACTCCTTGGAAGAAAAGTTATGACCAACCTAGATAGCATATTCAAAAGCAGAGACATTACTTTGCCAACAAAGGTCCGTCTAGTCAAGGCTATGGTTTTTCCAGTGGTCATGTATGGATATGAGAGTTGGACTGTGAAGAAGGCTGAGCACTGAAGAATTGATGCCTTTGAACTGTGGTGTTGGAGAAGACTCTTGAGAGTCCCTTGGACTGCAAGGAGATCCAACCAGTCCATTCTGAAGAGATTAGCCCTGGGATTTCTTTGGAAGGAATGATGCTAAAGCTGAAATTCCAGTACTTTGGCCACCTCA
>NW_011495072.1:5402730-5406436 GCF_000754665.1 Bison bison bison | reverse complement strand
TTGACTCATTGGAAAAGACTCTGATGCTAGGAGGGATTGGGGGCAGGAGAAGGGGACGACAGAGGATAAGATGGCTGGATGGCATCACTGACTCAATGGACGTGAGTCTGAGTGAACTCCAGGAGTTGGTGATGGACAGGGAGGCCTGGTGTGCTGCGATTCATGGGGTCACAAAGAGGTGGACAACGACTGAGCGACTGAACTGAACTGAATTGAGGGCTCTGTACAGTATAGATTTTGCCTTTACAAATGTTGTCATAAAAAATGTCTGTGAGGTGTGGAGAAAACTTCTGAGGGTGATCCCCATATTTTTCTTTGCCTTTTTCTAGAGGGCTTTACAGATTGTATAGATCAGACACTAATTTACTGAAAGAGGCCTCGGTTGTGCAAGATAGGTAGTTTACTAGGCACCTTTGCAAATGTTGGCTTCTTTGATCCTCAAAACAACTCTTCTTGGTAGATGTCATCACTATTTCACAGATGAGCAAAATGAAAATTGGATAAAGAAGATGTGGCACATATATTCAGTGGAATAGTACTAAACCATTAAAATGAAATTGTGCCATTTGTGGAGATGTGAGTGGACTTAGAGACTGTCATACAGAGTGAAGTAAGTCAGAAAGAGAAAAATAAATACTGTATATTAGCATATATGTGTGTGATCTAGAAAAATGGTATAGGTGAACCTATCTGTAGATTAGAAATAGAGTCACAGACATAGAGAACAAAACTATGGACACTAGGAGGGAAGGAGGGGTGTGATGAACTGGGAAATTGGGATTGACATATACACAATACTATGTATAAATTACGGAGAAGGCAGTGGCACCCCACTCCAGTATTCCTGCCTGGAAAATCCCATGGGTGGAGGAGCCTGGTAGGCTGTTGTCCATGGGGTCACTAAGAGTCGGACACGACTGAGCGACTTCACTTTCACTTTTCACTTTCATGCACTGGAGAAGGAAATGGCAACCCACTCCAGTATTCTTGCCTGGAGAATCCCAGGGATGGGGGAGCCTGGTGGGCTTCCATCTATGGGGTCGCACAGAGTCGGACACGACTGAAGCAACTTAGCAGCAGCAGCAGCAGCATGTATAAAGTAAGTAACTAATGAGAACCTACTGTATAGCACAGGGAATTCTACTCAGTGCTCTGTGTTTATATAAATAGGAAGGAAATCCAAAAAGATTGGATATATGTATCCATAAAGCTGATTCACTTTGCTGTATAGCAGAAACTGACACAGCATTGTAAAGCAATAATACTCCAATAAAATAGAAAAAAAAAATTGGAGGTGGGGAAGTGACTCACTCAGTGGCAGATGATTCTGGTCTTATAAGGCTGAGTTGGTGTTCTTTACTCTTCTTACAAAAACTACTCATTCATTTTATCATTTGACAACTTAATGAAAGGAGTTAATAAAATATTACACTGAATCATATCCATGTCCTGCAAACTTAGACTTGTACCTTGCAAACCTGAACTCACTGTCAAAATTCTCATTTCCAGCTGTCAGCTCAACACCTCCATTGGATATCTGATAGCTTTCTCCAACTTCATGAAGTCAAAACAGATCTTTTGAGTTTTACCACAAAATCTGCTACCCCCATAATCTTTCTTTGCTCTATAAATTTAGCCCCTGGTAAAAGCCAAGATCTCATCCATTGGAAATCCCATAGAAAAATATAACAAAATCAGTCCACTTCTTTCTTCTCTGCTGCTACCTTAATCCTGTCTCTCACAGGATTACATTAGTCTCTTTTTTACTCATTTTATTACTCTTGTCCTCAAGCCTCTTCTCCATTTTCCTTATAAAAATCAGATATGCAACTCTTTATTCAAAGTTCTTCAGTGGATTTTAGATTAAAATTCAAACTCCTACAATGCTTCCTTACCCGACTCTCAATTACCACTATCTCCCATCACCCATGAAGCTCCAGCTACTCTGGTATCCTCCCTGTTTCTTAAACTTACCAAAGGACTTCTGTGGACTTCCCTGGTGGCTCAGATGGTAAAGAATCTGCCTGCAATGTGGGAGATGCAAGTTTGATCCCTGGGTAAGAAAGATTCTCTGGAGAAGGGAATGGTTCTCTCCATGGTGCTCTCCTTTGTCTCCATGGACAGAGAAGCCTAGTAGGCTACAGTCCATGGGCTCACAAAGAGCTGGAGCTCTTTTAACCAAGAGAATTTTACTTTCACTTTTTGAGGGCTTCTATATCTCCCTTTTGCCCCTGATTTTTACATATTTTCCTCCTGCTATGCAGATCTTGACTTAAATGTCACTTCTTCAGAGAGGTCTTACCTGACCACCCAACTTGAAGAGACCACTCATTTTCTATTACACCACTCTTTCTTCATTTTTCTTTATAGAATGTTTTGCTATATGGTTGTATTCGTATACTTATGCTATATGGTTATATTCATATACTTACATATTTATCTCCCACCATAGAATGTAGATCTGGACTGATCTTTTTTGTTTATCTCTGACATCCAGAATAGTTGTTCTCAACATCTAGAATCATGCCTGGCATATAATAGACACATCATAAATATTTGATTGAATGAATGAATGTTTTTGTGAGTAGCATCAAGGGATGGTTTCCACTGGAAGATCTTTCTGTGTATCATCCGGGACCCAGACCTCAAAGGTAGAGATAAATAATGTTTTGTGTTATCCATGTCCAGATAAAAAGATTACAATCCCAGAGATCAGTGCTACATCCAAGAACATGAATCTAGTCAATGATAGAACTAAAACTAGACCAAAGTTGTCTTTTCATGAGACTATCATGTTTTTAATCTCATTCTGACTCTACAGTGCCATAGGTTCACTTTGTGAATAGTGAAGACTTCTTAACTATCATCAAATATAGGTATTTATTTATTTATTCTTAACTCAATTTATTTAGTTTGCTATGCATTCATGAAAAATATATACTTATTACTGAGTCCAAACTTGCTCTGCTTGCCACATGACAGGCCAGTAAAGTTGGAAACTAAGTGTGGAGGCAAGAAATATTTCATTTAGAAAGCCAGCGGACAGAGAAGATGGTAGACTATTGTCTCAAAATAACCATCTTATCTGGGTCTGAATTCCAGGTTCTTTTATAGGACAGAGAAGGAGAGGAGGTGAAGAAGTAGAATTAAAAGGCCATTTATCTTGCAAAGTAGGAGTGGATGTGTTAGTTTCTTCTTTTCTACAGCCTTTTGCAGGTGGGTCAGATTGTCTCTAACAAAGGCAGTTTAGTTTAACAGTCAAGCAGAGGGACAGGATTCCCTGAGGCAGGCCATTAAGTATGATTACAATAACAATCAGTCAGTTCAGTTCAGTTCAGTCCCTCAGTCCTGTCCAACTCTTCGCAACTCCATGAATCGCAGCACGCCAGGCCTCCTTGTCCATCACCAACTCCCGGAGTTCACTCAGACTCATGTCCATCGAGTTGGTGATGCCATCCAGCCATCTCATCCTCTGTCGTCCCCTTCTCCTCCTGTCCCCAATCCGTCCCAGCATCAGAGTCTTTTCCAATGAGTCAACTCTTCACATGAGGTGGCCAAAGTACTGGAGTTTCAGCTTTAGCATCATTCCTTCCAAAGAAATCCCAGGGCTGATCTCCTTCAGAATGGACTGCTTGGATCTCCTTGCAGTCCAAGGGACTCTCAAGAGTCTTCTCCAACACTACAGTTCAAAGGCATCAATTCTTCA
>NW_011495072.1:5400840-5402630 GCF_000754665.1 Bison bison bison | reverse complement strand
AGAAGTAATGTCTCTGCTTTTGAATATGCTATCTAGGTTGGTCATAACTTTTCATCCAAGGAGTAAGTGTCTTTTAATTTCATGGGTGCAGTCACCATCTGCAATGATTTTGGAGCCCCCAAAAATAAAGTCTGACACTGTTTCCACTGTTTCCCCATCTATTTCCCATGAAATGATGGGACCAGATGCCATGATCTTTGTTTTCTGAATGTTGAGTTTTAAGCCAGCTTTTTCACTCTCCTCTTTCACCTTCATCACGATGCTTTTTAGTTCCTCTTCACTTTCTGCCATAAGGGTGGTGTCATCTGCATATCGGAGGTTATTGATATTTCTCCCGGCAATCTTGATTCCAGCTTGTGCTTCTTCCAGTCCAGCGTTTCTCATGATGTACTCTGCATATAAGTTAAATAAGCAGGGTGACAATATACAGCCTTGATGTAGTCCTTTTCCTATTTGGAACCAGTCTGTTGTTCCATGTCCAGTTCTAACTGTTGCTTCCTGACCTGCATACAAATTTCTCAAGAGGCAGGTCAGGCGGTCTGGTATTCCCATCTCTTTCAGAATTTTCCACAGTTTGTTGTTATCCACACAGTCAAAGGCTTTGGCATAGTCAATAAAGCAGAAATAGATGTTTTTCTGGAACTCTCTTGCTTTTCCTGTGATCCAGCGGATGTTGGCAATTTGGTCTCTGGTTCCTCTGCCTTTTCTAAAACCAGCTTGAACATCAGGAAGTTCACGGTTCACCTATTGCTGAAGCCTGGCTTGGAGAATTTTGAGCATTACTTTACTAGCATGTGCTGCTGCTGCTGCTGCTAAGTTGCTTCAGTCGTGTCCGACTCTGTGCGACCCCATAGACGGCAGCCCACCAGGCTCCCCATGAGTGCAATTGTGCGGTAGTTTGAGCATTCTTTGGCATTGCCTTTCTTTGGGATTGGAAAGAAAACTGACCTTTTCTAGTCCTGTGGCCACTGCTGAGTTTTCCAAATGCGCTGGCATATTGAGTGCAGCCCTTTCACAGCATCATCTTTCAGGATTTGAAATAGCTCAACTGGAATTCCATCACCTCCACTAGCTTTGTTTGTAGTGATGCTTTCTAGGCCCACTTAACTTCACATTCCAGGATGTCTGGCTCTAGGTGAGTGATCACACCATCTTGATTATCTTGGTCGTGAAGATCTTTTTTGTACAGTTCTTCTGTGTATTCTTGCCACCTCTTCTTAATATCTTCTGCTTCTGTTATGTCCATACCATTTCTGTCCTTTATCGAGCCCATCTTTGCATGAAATGTTCCCTTGGTATCTCTAATTTTCTTGAAGAGATCTCTAGTCTTTCCCATTCTGTTGTTTTCCTCTATTTCTTTGCATTGATCTCTTTGCTATTCTTTGGAACTCTGCCTTCAGATGCTTATATCTTTCCTTTTCTCCTTTGCTTTTTGCTTCTCTCCTTTTCACAGCTATTTATAAGGCCTCCTCAGACAGCCATTTTGCTTTTTTTGCATTTCTTTTCCATGGGGATGGTCTTGATCCCTGTCTCCTATACAATGTCATGAACCTCAGTCCATAGTTCATCAGGCACTCTATCAGATCTAGTCCCTTAAATCTATTTCTCACTTCCACTGTATAATCATAAGGGATTTGATTTAGGTCATACCTGAATGGTCTAGTGGTTTTCCCTACTTTCTTCAATTTCAGTCTGAATCTGGCAATAAGGAGTTGATGATCTGAGCCACAGTCAGCTCCTGGTCTTGTTTTTGTTGACTGTATAGAGCTTCTCCATCTTTGGCTGCAAAG
>NW_011495072.1:5400282-5400740 GCF_000754665.1 Bison bison bison | reverse complement strand
GGTGATGTCTATGTGTAGAGTCTTCTCTTGTGTTGTTGGAAGAGGGTGTTTGCTATGACCAGTGCATTTTCTTGGCAAAACTCTATTAGTCTTTGCTCTGCTTCATTCCATATTCCAAGGCCAAATTTGCCTGTTACTCCAGGTGTTTCTTGACTTCCTACTTTTGCATTCCAGTCCCCTATAATGAAAAGGACATCTTTGGGGCATGTTAGTTCTAAAAGGTCTTGTAGGTCTTCATAGAACCATTCAACTTCAGCTTCTTCAGCATTACTGGTTGGGGCATAGACTTGGATTACTGTGATATTGAATGGTTTGCCTTGGAAACAAACAGAGATCATTCTGTCATTTTTGAGATTGCATCCAAGTACTGCATTTCAGACTCTTTTGTTGACTTTGATGGCTACTCCATTTCTTCTAAGGGATTCCTGCCCTCAGTAGTAGATATAATGGTCATCTGA
>NW_011495072.1:5388072-5400182 GCF_000754665.1 Bison bison bison | reverse complement strand
TTGACCACTTCCAATTTGCCTTGATTCATGGACCTGACATTCCAGGTTCCTATGCAATATTGCTCTTTACAGCATCAGACCTTGCTTCTATCACCAGTCACATCCACAACTGGGTATTGTTTTTGCTTTGGCTCCATCAAAGTTTAAGGTCAAAGAAACAGATCCAACATGGAGTCAGAATTGGCTCTTCCCTGTAATATACTCAGTGTTCAGTATTTGCAAGCACTTTGCTATGATGGTAGAAGAGGGTCTGTATTTATGATATGAGCTTTCTGAGGAAAAAAAAAAAACATTGATTATACCTTCTGGGAGGATTCTGACCCATCAGAAGGAACACTTGACCAAAGAGGTGAATCAGCCCCAATGAGACTAAGGATTGACCTATGGGAAGGATGCTCAAAGACCCCACTGTCTCACAATATCTCCCTCAGTGTAATTATCCCCAACAGTAATGTGGGAACTACTGTGTGTAAATACCCATGGGACTCAAAGCATGGGACTCAGCCCCCATGGATCTGAACCTTAACAGTCTGGAATCTAATTGTGACTCTGCAGTTGTTTACAGATGAAGGCAAATAAAATAGCCCAGGGGAGACCTACAGTGGAGCTGGATTGGACTCTGATGTGTTTAGTCACCTGTTTATTACTTTTCCCAAGTGTCCTACCCTCCCCCATGTTATATACCCTAAAGCAAATAAACTGAACAATATATTTAGAGCAATGTCACATAAGGGAAGCCTTTGCTGACTACTGAATTACACTTGTAGCTTGGCTCCCCACCCTGGCACTCCCCATCCTCTATTCCCAATCTGCTTTATTCCACAGCATTTATTATTCTCTGACATAATAGATGATATACTTCTTTCCTTATTGAAGCCTCCCACTAGTAGAATGCAAGCTCCTCCAGAAGAACAGATAATTTTTGTCTGTTTTGCTCATTGCTGTATCCCCAGTACCTTTATGAGTGTATGGACCTTATAGCTGCTTGGCAACTATTTGTTGACTGAATGGATGAATCAATTAATCAGACACTTTGACATATGCAGTACTTTTTGACTCAGAAATTATGTCTAGTAATCTATTTTTCACATATTGGCTTGGATGAATGGAAAAATGTATGAACCAAGAGGGCTCATTCCCTCATTATTTATAAGCATGAAAAAAAAGGGGGAGTGGTGGAAATAGTCCTTTAGCAATAAGGGATTATTTAAATTGTGGTGTATCTATACAATAGAATGCCATGAAACCACTAAATTTCATGTCATAGAAGAATATTTAATAACATGGGACTATGTTAAGGATGTTGTGTTAAATGAAATGGTATTATATAATTTGATTGTAAATTTAACATGACTATGTTGAAAAAATAGTGGAAAGGTAACAGTATCTGTGGGAGATAGGATTATCTGTGGTTATTGGTGGTAGGAAGGATTAAAGATTATTTGAATTTTCCTTTTATGTGTTTTCCTCTGTGTCAAAATTTCCTAAGAAGAGAGGAAGAGACTGGTGGTAGTGGTGGTGGGATATCTCCATGGAGCTTCAGGGTTTGGAAGAAATGGCCTCTTAATTACTTAGGCCCTCAGATAGATCTCTCTCAACTGACTCTGGGTTAGGCCATGTGACTTGCTTTGGCCACTGGGAGTTTAGACCTCACTTGCCTGTCTAAAGTCTCAGTTGGGATGGCTATAATGGCTGGATGGCCAGAGCTTCTCTTTGCATTGCCTCTCATCCTCCAGGAGACCAGTCCAGATTTGTCTGCATGACAAAGGAAGAGTTTCTGTCAGCAAGAGAACCCCAGTGCATGAGTGAGGTCATTCTAGGCCTGCACGGTCCTAGACGGTGGCTGTAGAACCCTTGAAATATGGCTAGTATGAATTGAGATGTGTTATAAGTGTACAATGCACACTGGATTTTGAAGATTTGTCCAAAAGAATGTAAACTATTTCTTTAATAGTTTTCATATCAATTACATATTGAAATAATAATATTTTGCTTATATTGGGTTAACTTAAAATATATAGTTAAAATGAACTTCACCTGTTGAAGTTTTTAAAATGTGGCTACTGGAAAATTTCAAATTACAGACATGGTTTGTATTATATTTCTATTGGACAGCTCTATTCTAGACCATCTAGCCACAGACAAGCCATCCCAGACCAGAAGAACCACCCAGCTGACCCACAGAATTGGAGCAAATAAAATGATTGTTGCTTTAAGTCACTAAATTTTGCCATGTTTTGCTATGAAGCAAAGCCCATTTCTTGCCAGAAGCATAGTGTGATTTACTGATCCTACCAACTCAGCTCCTTGACCTTTATAGGAATGAGCCAGAGTCTCAGAGAAGTTTGGAAAGAAAGCAGGATATGACGGAGAACAATGACCAGTGGCCTGGTTCTGGGACTGGGGACACTGGTGAGAAGGTTGCAAGGTTAGGGGGGAGGGGATGTTGAGAGACCTTACCTTCTGAGAGTCCCAGCCTGGAAGGCCGCCTCCTCAGCCTGCAAGCCTGGAGGACAGGAGCTTGGGAAACCCTAGAAAAGCCCTTCTTTTTCATCCCCCCTTCCTACTGCCACTCTTCTTTCCTGTGTTCTGTGTGTTCTCTGCTGTCCTATCCCACAGAGCTCTGTGGGAAAAACACTACATCAACAACAACAAGATAATGAAGGGCATGTCAATGAGAGAACAGGAGGCGGGAGGGGGGAAGGGTGATTTTGGCAGCAATACCTCATCATCTAGGGCCTCTGTGCTTCCCTCAACTCCCTCCTCCCTGAGCCAGATGGGATTGCACGTCAGAGCTAGAAGAAGCCTTAGAGATCGTACAGCCTGGTCCCTCTCTGTCACATATGAGGAAACTAAAGCCCATAGATGTTAAATGACCTGCCTAGGGTCATACTAGAAACTAGTGGTTGTCAATATAGAATTCACTTTTCAGATTCTCAGTCTAGTGTTCTTTCTGCAGCTCCCCATGGTACCAACTCATTGGTATGTCATGCTATGCTCAGCCTGGGCTTTTGGAGGCTCATTCATGCCTAAGAGCAGTGTAAGTGCAAGGGTTTCTCTTTGCCTGAGCACCATGTCTCCCTGTGAACTCATCCCTCCTCTACCTGCTATTGAACTTTTGCTCTCAGATGTGAGAGGTTCGGAGGACATTTACTTGGGGGTCTCTCTCCTCACTGTAGTGCTCTCCTTGGTTGGAGTAACATTCCTCTTCCCACTCATTTTGTGCTGAATGTCAGTTGAACAAAGCTATGGGCTCTGGAATGATTGTGGCTCTGGTCTTTGTGTAGCTGGCACCCAGAGGCAGTCCTGAAGCACAGGGGCGAGGATTGAGAGCTTTGCTGGAATCTCTTGGGTGGCAGGATACAGGAGTGGGATGGGTTGGAAATAAAGGGGAAGAAGGTGAGAAACCCTCCAGGCACCACTTCCCTCCCTCTGGATGCCCACGCTATGAGATTGGCTAGCATAGCCCTCACATCTCCTCTGCTTCTAGACCACCATTCCACCATCCTCTGAACCATAGCTCCTCTTTGGAAGCCCAGCTCTCTCATACGACCTCTTTTACTGATTTGTTGTTTTCATCATTTGACATCTTGTGCGCAATTTTGGCTGTTCTCCATGATTTGAGCACAGGTTGGTGTGTTATGATTATCCCAGGGACTTTGGCCTCCATGTGAAGGCATCTCTGCCCTCCCAGCTCTGTTCCTTGATAGGGTCAATTCCAATGACCTTTATCTCTGTTCTCTTTAGTTTTATCAACCATATCTTGTGACTGATTGCTACATGGTGACTGAACTCAGAATTGCTTATCTTTAAGATTTCAAAATCTGTGATCCACTGCCCCCTCCTCCTCCAACCGCCATCCCCAAACCTGAGAATTGTCTCCCTACCCTGCTGCTTCTGTGAAGTATTCTCCTAAGTCTCCTTTGTTCTGACTCACTCCCTTGCCAGGATGAAGGTTTTCAGTTCTTCCTTACAGAAGCTTGCCATCGTTTCTTGGAACAGAAGAATGCTCACCTGGAAGGCTGTTTATTGTTGGCAAAGCAGCATGCAAAGAGGCATTGAAACCAATAACCCCAAAGGATTCTGAGTTTAAAAAAAAAAAAAACAAAAAACTTTTTTTGTTATGTGTCTGGAACCTTGTTGCCATGATGATTTTCTGAAAAGATTTTCTAATTTTCACCCAGATGTCTAAAGTCAGGAGGATGTATCAAGTATCATGGTACTACAAAGCTGCTTACTCTCTCAGGAGGCAAATGATGAGAATGTGGCCAAATCCAGGGAAACTGGCTGTGGCAGATAATGGCCATTGGAGGGCTAAGGAATTGGACTTTGGGTTGTTTCTGGTCCACATGACAAGTTTTCAAGGTGAGTGTCTTAGTTCGTTCTGACTGCTATAACAACATACCACTGGGACGGGGAAGCTTGTACACAACAGAAATTTATTTTCCCAGTTCTGGACAATGTTAGTCTAAGATCAGGGTGCCTGCATGGGCAAGTGCTGGTGAAGGCCTTCTTCCAGATTGCAGACTGCTTACTTCTTGCTGTGCCTTCACATGGTGGGAGGTGCAAGTGTTGTCTCTGAGGCCCCTTGACCTAGCCACCTCCCATTCACCTTAAGGATGATGATTTCAATGTATGAAGCTTGGGTGGGAGGTGGTGGTGGGGACACAAACATTCAGACCGTAGTGGTGAGGATGAGCAGAAAAGCTGCGTGAGGTGATGTGAAAGCTGAAAAGAGAAACATGTGATGCTATCCAGGAAAACCATCTAAGGGAAAAACTCTAGCGAGGCAGATTGAGAATTTTAAAACAACACTCTCCCACCCAACTGCCCCATGACATCTGTTAACACAAGAGGCAGAGCTATTTCCTGGAAAGGCTCTTTGTGTTTACAAGGGTGAGACCCTCTTGATGTTTTTGCAACTTTAATTAAAGAGCTGAGGGATGGATTCATATCCCCAGCGGTTCCCATGAGGGAACACACAGCCTGGTTGTACACAATGCTGCACAGTCAGATGAAAAGAGAAAAAAAGTCAGTCAAGTGCCCAGATGTTTTGGAATTTTACATCAATGAAGCCACAGTGAGGATTTGATTCTTGATAATGTATTATTCTTGCATAATGGTGGAGAAAGTGTTCTTGCAAAGAAGATGAGAGTGTTTTCCTAATACCCTTTTATTCTTTCTTCTTTTTGTGTTTATATTTAACAAAATCGAGCACAATAGAGAATGGAGACTGAGAACAGAGATCAGGAAAAAAAAACCAAACAAGGGTAGGATAGGCCTCCCCTTCCAAATTGCAGTAGGTGCTCCTGGTTAGGGCAGAATAACCTTCGTGTGGAGAGTAAGGTGGGGAACAGTACTTTAGCAGTCTGGCTATTCTGGGATGTGCAGACCACAGCATAGATGTGTACTCAGAAAACAATGACATTTAAGATAAGAGTTTCTCAAATTGTCTAAAATTCCACCATTAGAAATCTAGTTCTTTGACTTAAGAAAATGGTTTCCAGACATTAGTATATATAAGAACCATCCTAGTAATGAATTTGGAGAAGGCAATGGCACCCCACTCCAGTACTCCTGCCTGGAAAATCCCATGGACGGAGGAGCCTGGTGGGCTGCAGTCCATGGGGTCACTAAGAGTCGGACATGACTGAGCGACTTCACTTTCACTTCTCATTTTCATACATTGGAGAAGGAAATGGCAACCCACTCCAGTGTTCTTGCCTGGAGAATCCCAGGGACGGGGGAGCCTGGTGGGCTACCGTCTATGGGGTCGCACAGAGTCGGACACGACTGAAGCGACTTAGCAGCAGCAGTAATGAATTAAATTGCAGATTTCTGATCCCCACTCTCAGGTTCAGATTCAATAGGTCTGGGGTGGTGGCCAGGAATCTGGATTATGAGTGAGTACCCCAGTGGTTCTAGCATGTCTCTGCCTTGGGAAACAATTAAGGCATTTCCTATTCCAGCTGTTCTCTTTCAAAAGGAGACACGCAGGCTGAAAGTACAACTGTCCAGCCATGCGTGGGAACCAGGTTCTGGAACATTAGGATATAGTCCCAACTTCCGTCCTTCTCCCTCTGTGACTTTGGGCCAGACATTTCAACTCTAAGGATCTGTTTCCTCATCCATTAAACAGAGACAGAAGTTTCAGTCCTATGTAACCAATGGGCCAACGTTAGAAACATTATCATATGAAATGATTTAATGTAAAAGCCTTGAAAACTGATCAGTGCTTTGAACAGTATTTTATTCCATACCTATGTAAAGTGTTATTGTTATTTTCCATTATCATCCAGAAACACATCTGTATAAATTAGTTTAAGAAACTAAGAGATGAAGGAAGGGGGAACTTGCAGCTCAGGCAACTGCAGGAAGGGGGTAAGTGGTTGCTGTCCCATGCCCACGGCTACCAGGAAGGCCCATGGTACCAGGGTGATAAGAGAAGCAAGCAAAGTGTGTGTGCTTGTTGGGAGCAGGAGAAGTGTTGAATGTTGGAGAAAAGCTGAACTTACTTTACAATTTTGTTTCAAGTTTCTGATTATTGGGCACTAATAACATGCCTGGAGTGACTTCTGTGTTTTTTATCCTCAAAAATTTTTAATAAGCCTTGAGAGGCACAAATAGGAGAATATAAGAGGATAGTTTTTCATGGAAAAATAAAGAAAAGGAACATTACAGAAATCGTATGGGAAAAGAATCAACTTCAATGTAAAACTTAAAGAATGTCTTCAAACCAGCCACAGACGTCCTCTCACCTTCTGGATATTCTCTCTCTCTTTTTGGACAACGGGAACGGTCAGCTATCTTCATATCCCTCAGGCTGGTTCAAAATAGCCACTTCCCTTGGGAATTCAAACCAAAAAAGAATGCTGCCTTCCAGGGAGGAGAACAGAGCTGTGTGTATACGCATTTGTCTCCCACAAACGTAGCAGGCGACGTCTCCATCTCCCTGCTGTTTGTGATTAGCAGATGTGGGAATAGGGGGATAATGCGTGTCCCTTTCTCAGCACAGAACATCAGAGACTCAAAGATATGATTCTTAAGGAGGAGGAGAAAGTACAAGGTTAGAGGTGGGAAGAGAGAGTTGCATGAAGGGCCCCTCTTCTGAGAGGTCGGAATGCATCGGCCTCTGGACGTGGTGGAATTGTATCTGGACGGTGAGACAGCACTCTAAGTGGGGACTGTGTTGTCAGCTCAGTACCCCGATTGGAGTTTGTGTAGTCACTTAGCATGGCTCCTTGGGTCCCTGCAGGGCATCCATCCCCTAGGGTGGGAAGTGCCAGCCTGTTTAAAAATTAGTGGGGACAGTGAAATGGGACATGAAGAGCAACACATCTCTCATTTAAAACTCAATGGAACAGGGAAACAGACAGAGATGGGATTATTAGCTTGGAATTGGGCCGGGAACAGCAAAGTCTGGAATTTGGAAAGGATGTGGTCCAAACTGTCTGCAGAACAAAATGCCAGGGAGGCCTCCTGTGGTCGGGGGTGTCGGCCCGGAGGCCTGGGTCGACAGGCTGGATGGAACCTCGCTTCGCTACAGAGGCCTCAGTGACAAGTCTCTGGTCCATCTGGAGGTTGGAGAACGGAAGGCGCCATGCAGATGGGGAGCCAGCTTCTCACCCCTAACACATCCCAGATTCGTGCTGCTGAAGGTCGGGTCCAGTTGTGTGAAATTCCCGCTGCTTTCCCTTTTCTAAAAAGAGCCACAGGATGAGATGTCAGAAATGTTTCTTTAAGCAAGATGATAAACTGTGCCCCAGTGCAGTTGACCCTAGGGGAAGTAAGGTGGATAATCTCCAGCTCTGGAGAAACGCCAAATCACCTGTGATTAGCTTTGGAATGTGTGTGTGTGTGTGTGTGTGTGTGTGTGTGTAGAGCAAGCGGGGATAGGGGAGAGAAAGAGAAAGGCAGGTTTAACTGAGTATTATGCTTGCTTTAGCTGATATTAAAATACGGAAACATTCCTTGGATCTTCACAGACTAATGACAGGAGCTAGGACACAACGCGGCATTTTGGGGCACAGGGGCTGGTGTCACTTTGTGATGGCAAATGAGGGAGAAATTTTGTTAAATAATGAAGTTACCATTGTGTGATGAATGAAGTGCTTACTGCACTTGAGGATTCTTTTAAAACTGAACATATAGTAAACTCGTGGTTAAGCTTCTGTTCCTCTGAGTTCTCCAGCTGATCTAGGAAGGGAAGGGTCTTTCTTCTGTATGTAAAGAAGAGTCCTCGAGGATAAGCCCTGTCCAGGAGGTGGCTGGTGATTAGCATGATTAATGTATGGATGTATTCCTGGGAAGGGAACCTTCCAGTAGGAGAAGTGCAGATGAACTTCTGAGAACTCTGGCAGAAGTCCCCAAAGGAGCACATATTTTATGAGCCCTGACTTGAGAACAGGGCCGTCATACCCCCTGGGACCCGATGCTTGCTTCTTGCTACCAGCATCAGCATAGATACACTGTCATGTGTAAAATTGGAGAAGGATATGGCAACCCACTCCAGTATGCTTGCCTGGAGAATTCCATGGACAGAGGAGCCTGGCAGGCTACAGTCCATGGGGTCATAAGAGTCAGATATAACTTAGTGACTAAACCACCACCACCAAGATACCCAAGGTGGCACAGTAATAAAGAACTCACTTGCCAATGCAGAAGATGCAGGCGTGGGTTCAATCCCTGGGTTGGGAAGATCTTCTGGAGGAGGGCATGGCAACCCACTCCAGTATTTGTGCCTGGAGAATCCCATAAACAGAGGAGTCTGGCAGGCTAAAGTCTATAGGGTCACAGAGAGTTGGACATGACTGAGTGAGCATGCATGTATAAAATGGATAGGTGGTGAGAAGTTGCTGTATAACACAGGGAGCCCAGCTTGATGCTCTGTGATGACCTAGAGGGGTGGGATGAGGGGAGGAGAGGGAGGCTGGAGAGGAGGGGATATATGTATAATCATGGCTGATTCTTGTATGGCAGAAACCAATACAGTGTTGTGAAAAAAAAAGACATTTTCCAGTACTGCAATTTTGGAGACTCCTGAAGGAGAAAGATCCTCTTTCTTTTACATTGTTTATTTTTTATATTGTTTTACATAGTATTAACTTTATCCCAACTTGGTCGACTATGGGATTGAATTCTCCAGCCTGTTAAAATGGTCTGTACCTGGCTTACTTAGACTCTTTTTAGCGTAGTTTTGTGCCCTCCAGTTTCTTATTTTACAGTTTTTTTTTTTTTTGGACTATCTGAAATGATAAGCTGGAGTCTCTCCTAAACTTTCCTACAGCCCCCTCACTCAACCTATCCACCCATCCATCCACGGGGCTGGTTGTGTTTATGGAGATATCTGCTTTATATTCTCAATGGACAAGGCAGACATGAAGCATACCCTATGGGCTCTGCTCACCCAGAGATTATAATCCCATGAAGAGGATGATATATTTTGAAGAAATATAAATAATTGCTTTTCCAAAAATGGCCACAATATACTGTAGTCCAAGGTAGAAAGTTAATAAATTTTGGATTTCCTCAGAACACGAGTGAGTTTTCTCACTCACATAGGAAGTTTTCATAGTAGACTGATGTAGTTACCATATCTTCTGGATATTCCACAGCCAACAGCATATAGATTTGGGTGCGTTTTAAAGAATTGACCCTGATAATAGCAAGAGTAGAAGTCCCTGGGATTCTCGTGATATTGGGAAGGTTATTAGACTTTCCAGAGTCCCCTGATGGAATTCTTTCTCTCCTAATTGTGGAATGGAAGGTGGCACTGTGAAGGTCTGAATCCTTACTCCATTATTTTTATTTAGACGATCCTAGCCTTACTGAGGGTCTTCGCCAATGGCTCAGCAGTAAAGAATCTGCCTGCCAATGCAGAAGACATGGGTTCAATCCCTGGGTTGGGAAGATCCCCTGGAGGAGGAAATGGCAACCCACTCCAGTGTTCTTGTCTAAGAAATCCCATGGGCAGAGGAGCCCAGTGGGCTACAGTCCATTGGGTTGCAAGGAGTCAGACACAACTGAGGATGCAGAGAAGGAAACTTACAGATTTATAAGATGAGGACAATACCACCTACTTGCAGGGTTGCTGTGAGAATTCGAGTTAGTAATTGTCCAAACGCATGGCTCATAGTAGAGACTCAGTTGATAGCAACTATTACAGTAATTATTCAGTCCTAGACTCTTGAGACAGGTAAATTCTCTGCAACGTGCCACAGAAATCAGCTAGAAAAGGTGATGGGGAATTGCTGCAGTAGAAATGAATGGTGCAATTTTATCACTTAATAACTCTGGGATTGAGAAAAATATATAACCTCTCCAAATCCAAACCTCTCATCTATATTACCTGATTTATAGGGCTGTTGGAAGCATTGAAACAGCCATCATGAAAATGTTTCCACTTTAAATGTAAGATCTCTGGATACAATTTGACTCAAATGTGCGCTGGTAGGGATGTTCCTTAGTGAAGATGAGGGAATCTGAGGTGTGCCTTCATAGTTCTGAAAGCAGTTCCTAGGCTAGGAAGGAAATGGTTTTTGCAGTTCTTTCTTAGATAAATAGAAAAACTGAGACTTAGAGAAGTTGTGACATGCCCAAGACTGCGACAAAGTCAAATAGTAACTTGGTTCTCTGATCTGGCAGTTTCTGTCGAACAACTTTAAAAGCAGGAGATGGCCCAATGTCATTGCCAGAGTGCTTCCCACCCCCTGACCCCCCAAGTTTTCACGAATAAGGCTAGTGGAGCCTGCAATACCACTTTTGCGAGAATTTGTCAAATGGTTCTCTTGTCCCAGAAGGTTTACAGTATGTAAAGTTTCAAGCAATCCCAGGGATAGATTGTAGTCTCAGGTACTGTAAAGAAAATACTTTTAAGCTTCTTTTAAAAATAAAATTCCTCCGAGATGTTTGGCCTGTGGCTAATGTGTTTGAAACATATTTTCTGTAAAACTCAACCTCATCAATCTACTTGCAAATCCAGAAAGGCAGCTTTTATCACACACATCAGGGCTTGTCCCAAACTCTCCCCATTCACAGTGGGGTATAAAGAGAAATGAACCGCAGGCTCAAGGTGTCTCCATCCCGTTTTCCCCCAGTAGTTCAGCCACTGAGGATATGGGTCTAGTGCCACACTCAGCCTCAGCTCTGGAAGCCAGTGCTTGAGCCCAGACTCCAATAGAGAGACCATTTTCTTACCCTTGTTTTAGCATTTCTCACTCCCTGTGCCTAGATGGAGCTTGG
This sequence comes from Bison bison bison, assembly GCF_000754665.1. NCBI lineage: Eukaryota > Metazoa > Chordata > Mammalia > Artiodactyla > Bovidae > Bison > Bison bison. Next base: position 5,388,941 of record NW_011495072.1, on the reverse strand, counting down.
AAGGGGCTGAAAGCTGTCACCCTCTTACCCATTAGTAGAGTCCTTCCTCTCCAAGAAAGGCTTTCTCCCCACTCGGAGTCCTGGTTATGTCTATGGCTCCTCAAGAGTCAGCCTGTGATGGTTCGACTATTCATTCATCAGAACTGTCAGACCTGTGCATCTCCTCTCCCTTCTTCTGGCTACCTCACTCTGAAACATCATCCTCCACAAATTTTGAAATCACTGAAGAAAGGAAACAACGTAAAAACTCGATTCCAACTAACACTTTGTAATTTATTGCTGTATAGCTGGAGGAGTTGCCATTTAATAAATGGAGGTGACTATCTCAAAAGGGAGTGAAGTAAGTCAGAAAGAGAAAAACAAATTTCGTATATTAACATATGTATATGGAATCTAGAAAAAAAATGGTACTGATGAATGTATTTTCAGGGCAGGAGTAGAGATGAAGACATAGAGAACAGGCTTTGGACACAGCGGGAGAAGGAGAGGGTAGAATGGATTGAGAGAGTAGCATTGAAACATCCACGTAAAAGAGATAGTTAATGGGAAGTTGCCGTGTAACACAGGGAGTTCAAGCTGGTGCTCTGTGACAATCTAGAGGGGTGGGATGGGGTGGGGGGGGTTGGGGGCAGGTTCAAGAAGGAGGGGATATATGTATACCAATGGCTGATTCACATTGTTACATGGCAGAAGGCAACACAATACTGTGAAGTAATAATCCTTCAATTAAAAATAAACTTTTAAAAAAATGAGTGAAGTAGACACGTCCTCAAGGACCATCACCTGAGTACTCACCGCCTCCCCCATTTTTTCTTAGTTTATGAGATTACCGGTCCAGGGATGGAGGGGAACATTCTCAGGATACAGAT
>NW_011495072.1:5385657-5387972 GCF_000754665.1 Bison bison bison | reverse complement strand
TACAGATGGGTGTTGTGGGTCTCAGCAAAGTCCCAGATGTGTCCTAGGTGAACCAGGGTTGAGTCCCACGTTGGACAGACTTCTTTAGCTTTCATCAGCTTTCCTCAAGACACTCTCCTTTAATAGCATGCCTTGAACTGATGTAATTTCTTGTAATAAAAGGATTAAGGTCTGTCCTTCTTCATCTGCATATTCCATATGCCTACTCAGAGGGCTGTCTTAGGAGCAGCAGTTTTACATTGGGAAATCTGAGCCTGGATTATGTGTTTATGAGGCATTCCACAATGTCTAGATTTTAATTTTGCTTTTATTTCATTGTGACAAGATGTGTTGGACTGAGATGCCTTTGGGCTCTAGCCCTGGAATTTATGAACAGAGAATGCTGCAGGGTTATGGCATGGGTGAGGCTGGAAGATGTCACCTCCACACACGGGTTCATCACAATAACATATGTTAGAAGAATAAACTAACCTTGGAACAGTAAACACACACACACACACACACTCCTATGCATACACATGTGATCACGGCAAGGCCACTGTCAAATCCTGGACAGCTCTGTTTGGTTCTCAAGGCTGCCTTTTCCACTTAGAAAGCTGGGCAGCAGCTTCATGGGTATTCTTTTTGTCTCCCTCTTGGGCACAGGAATGTGAGAGGACAGGAGTCAGAAGTCACGTGTCTGGGCCCTTCTCAGCCATTCTTCATGTCCACTTATTCCTGGAAGTAATTCATCCTACTCTGTCCCCTGTCTAATCTCTCTCTGGAGCCTTCCCCTGAGCTGCCTCCAAGGTGGCAGGTGACAGGCTGGCCTGGCCGAGAACAAAGACAGTTATCCTTGGCTGCCACCTGTCTCCCTCTGCGTGCCTGCCCTGTCTTGTCATGCTCCCTCCACATGTCTAGTAGACACCGCAAGGCCTCTGGGCAGGGGCTTTTTTTATTATTTTTTCCTTTAAAAAATTCTCTGGTTTCTTCTGTGGTTAGATGGCTTATGTTTGATGTTTAACTTCTCTACACCCCCATTTTTCTTCATTCTTAAAAAATGCCAACAGAAAAATCTTTAAAATGAACACATTGGGTTGCTGTTCTATATACTGGAGGAAAAAAAAAAAAGATAAAATGAGGCATGGAAGATGCCATGGTCTGAATGTTTGTGTCCTTCAGAAATTCATATGTAGAAATCCTGACACCCACCCCCAAGTGGTATTAGAAGGTGGAGCCTTTGAGAGGTGATTAGGTCATGAGAGTAGAGCCCTCTTGAATGGGATTGTGTGAGCTTAATCACATCTGACTCTTTGCGACCCTTTGGACTATCACCCACCAGGCTCCTCTGCCCATGGGATTTTTCAGGCAAGAATACTGGAGTGGGTTGCCATTTCCTTTCCCAGAGGATCTTCCTAAACCCATGTTTCCTGTGTCTCCTGCATTGCAGGCAGATTCTTTACTCACTGAGCCATTGGGGAAGCCCCCATGTGAATGAGATTGGTGTCCTTATAAAAGTGATTCTGCAGACCTCTCCAGCCCCTCCTACCATGTGTGGACACAGGGAGAACACAGCTATCTATGAATTAGAAAGAATGGTCTCCCCAGACATGGAATCTGCTGATGCCTTGACCTTGGACTTCCTAGTCTCCAGAATTGTAAGAAATACATTTCTGTTGTTTATAAGCCAACCAGTCTATGATATTTTTTTGTAGCAGCTTGAACTAAGACAGGAGGATTTTGATGGCCCCTGGCAAGTTTCTGGCAAGCAGCTGGGGATTGCCGGGGAGAGGAGAGGTTAGTCAAGGAGGGGTCTCCCTGGACTTACTGAGAGTGGAGACCAGAACACAGCCCAGGCCCAGGTCAAGGTCCTTTGGTTGTTTTGTTCAGAACAGAATGATTTGGACCTTGAGGTTGGCAGTTTCCTATAGTAGAAAAACTGACTGGCCTCATGGCCAGAGAAAGATACCTTTCTTAAGTACTTTTATTAGTACTGTGCTCAAGATTCTTGTAGTAAATACAGGAATTTAGGGTTAGAAAAGGTCCAGGGCTTGGTGGAAATCACTATTTATTTCTTTAACCCACCCACCCATCCATCCATCTATACATCCATTCTTTCATCTATTTATCCATCTATCCAGACTGATTAACCACAGTGAAATGGAAGAAAGTTTTAGAAGATAAACATGGATCAGATCAGATCAGATCAGTTGCTCAGTCGAGTCCGACTCTTTGCGACCCCATGAATCGCAGCACGCCAGGCCTCCCTGTCCATCACCAACTCCCAGAGTTCACTCAGACTCACGTCCATCGAGTCAGTGATGCCATCCAAGATC
>NW_011495072.1:5372747-5385264 GCF_000754665.1 Bison bison bison | reverse complement strand
AGGAGTAAGCCTCTTTTAATTTCATGGCTGCAGTCACCATCTGTAGTGATTTTGGAGCCCAGAAAAATAAAGTCTGACACTGTTTCCACTGTTTCCCCATCTATTTCCCATGAAGTGGTGGGACCGGATGCCATGATCTTCGTTTTCTGAATGTTGAGCTTTAAGCCAACTTTTTCACTCTCCTCTTTCACTTTCATCAAGAGGCTTTTTAGTTCCTCTTCACTTTCTGCCATAAGGGTGGTGTCATCTGCATATCTGAGGTTATTGATATTTCTCCCGGCAATCTTGATTCCAGCTTGTGTTTCTTCCAGTTCAGCATTTCTCATAATGTACTCTGCATATAAGTTAAATAAACAGGGTGACAATATACAGCCTTGACGTACTCCTTTTCCTGTTTGGAACCAGTCTGTTGTTCCACGTCCAGTTCTAACTGTTGCTTCCTGACCTGCATACAAATTTCTTAAGAGGCAGATCAGGTGGTCTGGTATTCCCATCTCTTTCAGAATTTTCCACAGTTTATTGTGATCCACACAGTCAAAGGCTTTGGCATAGTCAATAAAGCAGAAATAGATGTTTTTCTGGAACTCTCTTGCTTTTTCTATGATCCAGCGGATGTTGGCACTTTGATCTCTGGTTCCTCTGCCTTTTCTAGAACCAGCTTGAACATCAGGAAGTTCCCGGTTCACATATTGCTGAAGCCTGGCTAACATGCCCCTAGACTTCATCTACCTACACTTGAGTCACTGCAATGTGACTAGAAGATTAGAGGGCTGAAAGTGAAAGGAGAAAGACAATGACTTAGGTGAGGAGGGGTCAACTTGGGAAATTTTCCTAGAGGATTAATTGGTTGAGATAGAAGAAAATCCATGTGGAAGAGGAAAAGCATTTCAGATTGGGAGAAAGATGTACAGAATGTTTGAAGATGGGGAGAAAGGGACTAGTGGACATGGTCCAGAGCCTGTAATGGGCTGTCCATCGGTTGGGCACTCAGTAACGAGAGCAGCAATGACAGCTGGGGGAGAGCTAGTAGAATAGATAAAGATGGTGGAAACTTCCAGGGTGCTGTTGCATGACCAATGAAGAAGTCATGTATTGCAGGCTTATTTAGGGAAGTGCAACAAGCAGAGGGATGGTCTTCAGTACAAGCCAGGATGAGCATTGCATATCAGTCTGTCTGTCCTACAACTGATCTGTGTCTATGGTGGAGGAAATGATCTGGTTGAGATAGTGACAATGTGTGATGTGTTCACGCCCAAAAGGCCAGAGGCCACTTCAGTGGCACCATGAAGGTAATGAGAGTCAACAGTCCCAGCGACTAGGTGCTCTAACTAGATGCCAAGGCTGAGAGAAACAAGAGCTGAGCGCTTGCCATCAAGGTGCAGAGAGCTGTGGTCTTAGCCCTCAGAAACAGCATCAAAAGGAGTTGTTCAGAGCAAAATGCATTCCATGTGTTGGTCCTGCCCATATGTTTCTTGTCAACGAGGCTGATCTTCCTGGATTTGGAAGGATTTCTGTTTGAAATTTTATGAGTCTTGGCTGGGAAGCAGCACTTACCCCCGAGTTGTGGGAGTTAATGGCCTTTTCTGGCGGCACGACTCAGGGGCCTGGGGGAGTTCCCAAATGCCAGGCAAGGAAAAACCTGTAGCCCATATTTCAACTTAAAATTGCACTTTATAGGTAGCCAGGGACCAAAGACTCTTCAGCGCCCTTCTTCAGCATCACCTCAGAATCTGATGTGGTGTTATCTGCCCTCACAAGGGCTTCCTTGGGTTAGCACTTAGAGCTCAGGCTAGCATTCTTATGAGGAATGTGCCCAAGTTAAGGGCCCCTCACTCCCCTGTGCCAAATAGAGACATCAGCCTACACCCAGGGCAGGATCTGCATTTGTGCCTTAGTCTTCCTACCTAATATTACATAAGTAGAGAAGAACTTAAACAGAGAAGTCAACACTAGCCCTCGACACACTGATGCCTACTTGATTGACTTCAAACAACATTTAGGGGGCAGAAACTGGGAGTTATTCATTGTATTGGGCACCATGATAAATGCAAAGGGACAGAATGGGATGGCAATCCAGAAGATCTTAGTTCAAGCCCTGCGCAACCATAATCCATCAAGTTATACCATGATTGCCAATCATCACCCTCTCTGGGCTTCTGTCTTGTCATTTGTAAAACAAGGAGCTTGGACCAGTTAGTACAAGTGCTGAAGAAATTCAAATAGAAAGATTCTTAAAATATTAGTTTAAGGAGGGTAAATGAAAGAAGATCTTGGAGTTCATTCAAATAATTGGTGTTTTGTATGAGTGTCACTTAACTGCCTGTTGTCTATGGTAGAGTATCTACTTGGGATATCCTAAGAAACAGTCCTTACTGCCTCCCAGCCTGGCCATCTGAGTGAAAGTGTTGTGAAACAGCCCTTGTGAAAGTGTTGGTCACTCAGTTACTCCGACTCTTCATGACCCAGTGGACTGTAGCCCATCAGGCACCTCTGTCAATGGATTTCTCCAGGCAAGGATACTGGACTGGGTAGCCATTCCTTTCTCCAGGGGATCTTCCCAACCCAGGGATCAAACCCAGGTCTCTTGCATTGCAGGTAGATTTTTTATCTTTGCCATCCCATCATCTCTATGCCAGCCCGATATCTCATATGCTAGTTCCCTACAGATGAACTGCTATTTACAGCAATAATCCTAGACCAGGTCCTTGACCTGTTTCCATTCTAGTGTTCTTTCTGCCTGGGCCTGACTCTTGGCCCTGGCTGCTGTTTACTGTCTCCTGTCCTTGGATGTGGGGTTGCTTTTTGTTCTTCTTGGCTTGACTCTTAGCTTCCCTTCAAGGTGTTGGCTGGGACCCACTCATGGACTCAACTCATTTCAAACTATCTCAGGTGGGATTTGAGTGCCCCATTTGATCCTTCATGACTTAATTCTTGTTGTTGGGCAGAAAAGAATGGAGACCAAGGGAACTTGAAACTCTTGAATAGTCCTAGCTGGGCAATAAATATTGTACTAGAATTTTACCCAAAAGGGGTATGTGTATAAAATATGGCTCCCTGAGGGCTCCAACCATCAGTCCTAGTTTTCTCTTTTGAGGTCACACATGAACAAGTTTAATTCCTTTCTTATCGGACAGCTCTTCACATATTTAATTACAATTATCAAGCTCTCAACCTTCTGTTATCATCTTATACCCCTGCCAAGTCAGCTCTTCCTCAGGCAAAACATGTCAGATTTTCCAACATTCCTCAGATATTATGGTTTTGAATATTTGTGCCAACCTGACTGCTCTTCTTAATCCTGTCCAACTGACTGTATTCCTCTTCCTCTGAGGTGCCCAGCGCTGTACACCACACATTAGATTTGGCTCTGGTCAGCCCAGGGAGCTGGATTCCTTTACTATAAGTCATACTTCCCAAAGTGAGTTCCATTCATCCCAGCTCCTGGGACATGCTCTGAGGTCAGGGATGGGAGTCAATTAGTTTCAGTCAAATATATTTGGGAAATCCTGCAGATTATCCTCCCCTCTTGGAGATTTCAAAAGGCACATGAGAGTACTAAGAGATCGAAGTAGTCCTGTTTACCTTGACCTAACCTAGTGTTTCCCAGTTTTATTTGACCACAGGGCTGTTTGCAAAAGTATCACACATAAGCCTCCCTGGTGTGCCTGAAGATCTGGGAAGCACTGCTCAACTTCTGTTTTGATATCATTTTTCCCTTCTTCTTTCTCTTTCCCTCTTCTTCCCTTCACACCTACTTCTTTCTTCCTTCGTCTAGCCTTCTATAATGTCACATTGAGTGTGTGTGTGTGTGTGTGTGTGTGTGTGTGCACTCAGTGGTGTCCTACTCTTTGTGACCCCTTGGACTGTAGCCCTCCAGGCTCCTCTGTCCATGGTTTTCCAGGCAAGAATAGTGGAGTGGGTTGCCATATCTTCTCTAGGGGATCTTCCCAACCCAGGGCAAGACCCCACGTCTCCTGCATTGGCAGGCAAATTCTTTACCACTAGTGCCACCTGGGAAGCCCTTTGAATAAGATGATACAATTAATTGTAATTGTCCTAATCATATCGTCCAGCCTATACCATGGTGTCCAGCCTTTGTTTCTCTGTGCTTGTTCATAAGGCTGTCTTGAAATGCTCATCAAATGCTTTGCTGCCATTGTGTTCATTACCAGGTCAGATTACCTAATATGCCTGTGTAGAATAACCCTGTCCTAGAAGAAGATGAAATTGATATGACAGGACTTTGCATTTCAGAATCCCATGCAGAAGTTTAGAAATAGAGGTGAACATTAAAAGGCAGGTAGGATTTAAATAAGCAGAGAGGATCAGAAAGAGTAGAGGTAAGCATGAGTAATGTATTTTTCAGAGTTTACTGTTATAAGGCTCTAGGCAGGGAGCTGCAAGGAAGGGGATTGTGTAAGATGGATAAATAGCTAATAATTTAGCTTTATAATTACTACTTAAAGGATGAAATGTGATAAGTGTTAAATGAAAGGAATGAATAATACCATAGAACTTTTATTACCAGGAGAACTGGGGAAAACATCACAGAAGAAGTGGGCCCGGAGCTAGTCTCCAGCAGGCAGGGATGGAGGGCCTCAAGTTCAACACTTTGGTGCTGACGCAGATCCCCTTGATCATTAATTCAGTGTCATTAAGGAGTGAAAAGGCTTGGTAGGGATGGAGAGTCACTGACATGCATGGCAGCATGGCGTGAGAGAAGACCCCTATTCTGCAGACAGCGTAGGAGGGAAGACATGGGTGGCAGGAGGGTCATAAGACAGATGCAGGGGGATGAAGGCCTGGGCTGAGGTTGTAGCCACATAGATGAAAGTCAGCATAAAATCAACGTAAACATTCCTCAAAGGAAAAAATAGCGGGATATAATGTCGTTGGGATCAGGAATAAAAAAAGAAAGAGTGAAAAATGCTTGTGAAGATTTCCATCTATGAGGCCAGAAGGGGGACCATGGGAGGGGATGTCACAAGGGAGGGGAAGGAGGGTGACAAATTCAGTCACAAGGAGGGGGCTTTGGCTGGCAAATACCCTTGCTACCCACAAGTGGGTGAAAAGCCTGGGATTAAACATTCTGAGTGATTAGAGCTGGTCCAGGGCCAACTCTGATTTTTATTTTGTTTCAAACATTTCTGGATGTGGTGAGGTTAATTCATGTCATTTATATGAGCCAGTTTCACAGAACAAAACACATTTTTGTGTTTGTTGGACAGGGGGCGGTGCAGGAAGTGATTCTGGCGTATGTTGCCCTGGAGCCAAATGGCACAACAGGGTCTTTTCTTTGGGGGTTTTCCACTGTGGGACTTTTCAAATGTTCAAACACTGTGACTCCTGTTCTGGGACTGAAGCGGGTCTAAGACCAACCCATATAGATCCCTGGAACCTCCACGCTGGTTCCCTCTTGCTCTTCTCCATTGATGCGTCTGGCGTCAATCTGTTGAAGCAAACCAGCTGGAATAATTGCAATTCATTGATTCTTTGATTGATTGCTTCTTTCATTTCAAAGATGCATGTGTGTGTGTGTTAGTTGCTCAGTCGTGTCCGACTCTTTGCGACCCCATGAACTGTGTAGCCCGCGAGGCTTCTCTGTCCATGGAATTCTCCAGGCAAGAATACTGGAGTGGATTGCCATTCCCTTCTCCAAAGGATCTTCCACACCCAGGGATCGAACCCTGGTCTCCTGCATTGTAGACATTCTTTACCATTTGAGCTATAGGTTCTACTTCCCAATTTCATGTTGGTCCTTGTGGGAAAAAACAGCTCTTACTTCCTCCTGGTCAGTCCTTGCTCTCAGCTTCCCCACATCATATTTTGCATCTGTTTCCCCATTTGTTTCCATTTTCTGGATGAGGGCTGTCTGGGCGGAAGCTGTAGAACAGTGGTAGACCATCCACTGTCACCTGTCTTTCCACGCTGTCACACGCTTATCATCTCTCCACACCAAAGTATGCTTTAGGGTCTTTCAGGACCATCAGGGTGAGAGAGGGCAACTAAGAGAAAAAGAGGAGCCTGTGCAGCTCCCTCTAGTCCTCATGTCTCATGGACGTGTCTAGGGCAGTGTTTCATTCAGTAGGAGCACCAAGGGGCCAGGGAAGCAAGGGACATTGCCCGAGGGCAGCAGACCACTTGATCATGGTCACAGCAATTGTTCTTTAGTAGGAAGACACACTAGTTCAATGCTCTCTGTTCAGGGGCACTGGTCTTTGTGTATCCAACCTGGCCCACTTTAGCCCTTCTCCCCTTGGGGTCCCTGCCCCTAGACCTGCTCCTCAGACAAGGAAGCACTGTTGAAGTCACTCTCTGAGGACTCAGAGGGATTCTGCTTCCCCCGTATGCCTATTGCACCTATTTCAAAGAAAGCAAGTTTTCCTCTGGTGGGAAATTGTTTGGTCTCAAGATTTATTTAAGAAAACTTTATATAAACTAAGCTGAATTTATCAAGCAAAAAAATATAGGCTTTGCAGCAGGACTCATCACATGTCCTCCAAACAATCATGGTTATAATCTAATAGTACTTACCACTTGAAAAGACCTTTGCACTATTTCATTTAATTCTTGCCATTAATTCTTAATTACAAGAATTATGTGACAACTGATTAGCTCCATTTTACACATCAGAAAAGATCAAAGACATGGGAAGAGATCGAATAGCTTTCCAGTGGCGAATGAAGGAGCTAGTTAGTTAAGGAGCCCAGATGCAAATCAGAAATAAGCCAATTCAAAACTGTGTTAGCTTCCACACTGTTGGAGAGCCCCTGGAAACCTAGAACGTTCATGTCTGTCTTCCCAGGAACCCATTCTTGAGGGAAGTCCCTCACTTGGAGAGAACTCCTGTCTCCCCTTTCCCCTAGGGTTCACTGTGGTGTTGGAGCAGTGAACACCTCCCAGCTCCATTTCCCACACCCAGGTCTGAGTCGCTGGTGGAGCCTTCTCAGGTGATTACTGGCAGCAGTGATTACCCTTGCTACTCCTGGGGAAGGTTTTGAATTAGTTCAGAGCATTATGGAGAAAACTAGAAGCTGCAGTACCTTCTGTGAGGTTCTCAAGGTGAGCAGGGTTCTGCAGGAACTGCCCTCCAGGGAGCCCTTGGCTCTTTCCATGGCCCATGCTGGCTTACTCTCCCAGGTGGGGTTGGAGTTGGGGAAGAGGTGAGGGAAAGGGCCACAAGCAACTATAGGCCAAACACCGGATGATGCCTTGCTCAGTCCCAGAACATTTAAGGATGTGAGGATTCCTCATGCCTTCAGGGCATGAATTGTTAATAACGGAATCTCAGAGGAAATAAATAGCAATTACTCTGATTTAATGGTACCCTGTGGACATTATTAAATTCAGCACTGCCCACTTGATTGTTGTTGAATGTACCTCTTAGAGCAGGGGAAGTGGGCATTTCTCCCAGCATGGATGGAACTGTATGTATAGGATGGAAGAGGAAGGGGAAGCTGAAGAAAAGCTCTTGGGAAAAAAGCTGCGCAGATCGATCTGGGAAGTGCTGATGTGCTAGGGAGGGGTGCCTCATGGATCCAACCTCTGGGGAGCAGTTCTCTGCTAGTGTGCTAGGCCCTGGGCATACACCAAATCACACTCCTAGAATGCAGACAGACAGTGTCTCCTTTTATCCATGAGTAGTCTCTGGCCCTTGGAAGTCTTTCCCAAGGTCACCCAGCTAGTAAGCAGCAGAATGATAGCTAGAATCCAGCTTTCCAGACTTCCAGATTCATGATCTCTTTCTTGGACCTGGGCCCTGTGGAACCTTAGACAGAAGTGGGTTTTACAGTCACACACACACACCTGTGATGAATCAGTCACCAGCAGTGTAACCTTGGTCTTCGCACCCCACTCTTTTTATCTGTAAAATGAAGCTAGTAGTACTACAGTGTTGTGAGGATTGCATAAATATTGTAGGCAAATTTTCTACCTACTGGAGGTGCTTAATGAACCTTCCTCCTCCCACACCGTTTAGCCTCATTGTGTGTGGGCACTGTGGGAAAGAGCTGGGAGCTGCTAAAGGAAGATTTCCCCTCAGCACTGACCCAGAGCAGAAAGATCCAGGCTCAGAACTCCTTCTCCAGCCTCACCCTGATGAAGCTGAATTCCTGTGCCCTGGCAGGAGGAGCAGCCTAGAGGCAAGGTGCACTGGCACCTCTTCGCCATAGACCACAATATCAATGCCTGCCTTTTGCTCCTGCACCTTCTCCTGGGGGGCTAGCCCTGGCTCACACCCCTGCCAAGTCCAGTGGTCATTGGGTGCTGGAAGGGAGGCTTTTTCCCATTTTCCTTAAAAAAATGTGTATATATATATATATTTAATATACACATATGTGTACATTTGTAAATATACCACATGTACATGTATAAATATAATATAATGCATAATATATATGTGTGTGTTTGTGAAAGTGTTAGTTGCTCAGTCGTGTCCGACTCTTTGCAACCCCATGAACTGTATTCTACCAGGCTCCTCTGTCCATGGGATTTCCCAGGCAAGAATACTGGAGTGGGTAGCCATTCCCTTCTTTAGAGGATCTTCCCGACCCAGGGGTCAAGCGAGGGTCTCCTGTATTGTAGGTGGTTTCTTTACCGTCTGAGCTACCTTGGAAGCCCTTGTGTGTGAATATTTTTTTAATGTAAATAAATATATAGCAGAAAAATGAATGCACTTTACTCACTCCCCACCAAAAATCTTTTCCAACCGCTCTAATGAAGGAAGGACAGTCAAGGCTCTGATCTATTGACCCAAAGATTCTGGACCCAAACTTTCTTAGATCTTTCACTTCATTCATCTCTGACTTGTTTATTGGCATATTAAGCCTGTAATAATAGTCGGTAATAGTTGTTACAGCAGTAATAGCAATGGCTAGCAATTTGTGTTTTGTGCAGGGCTCTATGTTGGTGTGAGGTCGGGATTATTACTATCCTCCTGTTACAGAAGAGGAAACTGAGGCTTAAACAAGTTCAGTAATTTTCTCACAGTTACACAACCAGTGAGTGGCTGAGCTTGGATTTGAATTTAGATTTGGCTGATTCTGGAGGGAGCCCCTCTTGGTTGTGGTGGTCTATACAACACACAATATACAGGGGAAAGTCTATTGTGATCCTGCCACCTTAAATCAGGCCCATCCTTCCCTACCCCAAGCCACCGCCCCCTATCCCTGCCCGCCCTCCCCACTGCCCCCAACAACTAACCCCTGGACTCAGATGTGAGGCAATTGAGCAGGCCTGGCAGAGTCAGCTGCCAGGAAGGACTTGTCTTCATTACTTTCACAGACTGTGACAGAAGCAAATAAAACATGAAGAGAAAGCTTCCCCCAAGTGGTTCCTCCAACCACTTGCCCTCCCTGAGTGGTTAGGCTGGCTGTTTTAAATCCTTGGGTCACAGCATGAAGGTCATAAAATGGGAAGGCTGCAATTTCCTCCCTTCCACACCAGCTCTGGCAGCGTAAGGAACTGATGGAGGATGGGGATGTTGTAGCAGGTCTTGAATCCTCACTCAGCAGGCCTGGCAGGCTTCATAGGTTGTGCTGTAGTTGGGACTGAAAGGGCATTTCCAGCTCTGAGTTCAGAAAGTTGGGAAATGATGCCTAAAAGAAAATTACCATCATCACTAGCATTTTGTAGAGTTTTGTCACTTCAGAGCATTTCTGCTTTTTATCTTGTACCTGTGTCTCCTGTTTATTGCCCAAGTTTCCAGAACCACAGTTTGTGAGTGTTCTTGACCTTAAGTATTGAAGCTTTCAGTAAGGGTTAAAGAGTTTATCAAGAAAGTTATTAAATTATGTTGACCGTTTTGCCCTTGAAGGAGCACTGGATTCGATTTTGAGCCTTAATTAGGAGTCAGAAGAATTAAATTCTGAGCCTTAATTTTTTTCATCTGTAAAAGGTAGTTAACACTGACTTTGCCTGTTGTACGTGGATAGTATGAGTATCAAATGAAATGCGTGTAAATAGGTATTGGAAATTAGGTATTTCCAATACCAAATCTAATACCAAAAATAGGTATTGGTATCTGTAAAAGGGAGATAACACTGACTTTGCCTGTTGTACATGAATAGTGTGAGTATCAAATGAAATGCATGTAAATAGGTATTAGAAATTAGGTATTTCCAATACCAAAAATATATATTGGTATCCTGCTGCTGCTGCTGAGTCACTTCAGTCATGTCCGACTCTGTGCGACCCCATAGATGGCAGCCTACCAGGATGCCCCGTCCCTGAGATTCTCCAGACAAGAACACTGGAGTGGGTTGCCATTTCCTTCTCCAATGCATGAAAGTGAAAAGTGAAAGTGAAGTCGCTCAGTCATGTCTGACCCTCAGCGAGGGTATCCTAAAACTATATAAAATAAATGGAAGTTACTACTACTTATAATGCATGTGTTTAGCTTCATAATCATGCAATATACATTTCTCACTGTCTGACCCTGAAACCTATCTCTCCTTATTTTTCAATGTATTCAATTAACTTTTATTCATTGTTTAGTACATAAGTCTTTTTTTTTAAAGACTTTTATTTTTAGGGAAACTTTAAATTTACAAAAAAATTGAGAGGAATGTCTATGTACTTTTCACCCCGACACATATATTGCTTCTCACATTATCATCACTCATCAGAATGGTGTGTGTATATATATATATATATATAATTGTACCAAGGATTAACCTGTGTTGATACATCATAATAATTTAGAATCTATAGTTTACCTTAGAGTTCACTATTGGTGTTATACATTCAGTGGTTTTAGACAAATGTATGACGACATGAAGCCATCATTATTAAATCAAACAGAGTATTTTCACTGCCCTAAAAATCCTTTGTGCCCTGCCTTGTTATCTCCCCTTGATCTCCTGAACCCTTGTCAACCAATGATATTTTCATTGTCTCCATAGTTTTGCCTTTTCCAGACTGTCATATAGTTAAAATCATACAGTGTGTAACCTTTTCAGGTTGGTTTCTTTCATTTAGTTATATGCATTTAAGTTTCCTCCATGTCTACTTATGGTTTGATAGTTTATATCTTTTTTGCACTGAGTGATATTTCATTGACTGGATGTACCACAGTTTGTTTATCCATTCATCTACTGAAGGAATCTTGATTGTTTCTAGGCTTTGGCCATTATGAATTAAGCTGCTGTAAACATCCACGTGAAGGTTTTGTTTTTTTGTGTGTGTGTGAACATAAGTTTTTAACTCCTTTGTAAACCTAGACAGCATATTAAAAGGCAGAGACATTACTTTGCCAACAAAGGTCCGTCTAGTCAAGGCTATGGTTTTTCCAGTGGTCATGTATGGATGTGAGAGTTGGACTATAAAGAAAGCTGAGCACCAAAGAATTGATGCTTTTGAACTGTGGTGTTGAAGAAGACTCTTGAGAGTCCTTGGACTGCAAGATCCAACCAGTCCATCCTAAAGGAGATCAGTCCTGGGTGTTCATTGGAAGGACTGATGTTGAAGCTGAAACTCCAATACTTTGGCCCCCTGATGCTAAGAGCTGACTCATGTGAAAAGACCCTAATGCCGGGAAAGATTAAGGGCAGGAGGAGAGGGGGATGACAGAGGATGAGATGGTTGGATGGCATCACCAACTCAATGGACATGGGTTTGGGTGGACTCCGGCAGTTGGTGATGGACAGGGAGGCCTGGCGTGCTGTGGTTCATGGGGTCACAAAGAGTCAGACACGACTGAACTGATCTGATTGAAATACCAGGAAGTGCGGATTGCCAGATTGTATAGTAAGAGTATGTTTACTTTTGTAAGAAACTGCCCATCATTCTTATAAAGTGGCTGTACCATTTTGCATTCTCACCAGCAATCCCTGTTACTCGATATCCTCACCAGCATTTGGTGCTGTCAGTTCTGGATTTTGGCTCTTCTCATAGGTGCATACTGGTATCTCCTTATTGTTTTTTTTCTCTTTTTTCACTTTTCTTTTTTTTTCCTAATTTTATTTTTAAACTTTACATAATTGTATTAGTTTTGCCAAATATCAAAATGAATCCGCCACAGGTATACATGTGTTCTTGTATTTCTTTGATGACCGGAATGTGGAGCATTTTTCCATATGCTCCTTTGCCATCTGTAAATCTTCTTTGACAAGGTATCTGTTTAAAGTATTTGGCCCACTTTAAATCAAGTTGCTTTCTTATCATTGAATGTTAAGAGTTTTTTGTATATTTTAGATAACAGTCCTTTATCATATATGTCTTTGGGAAACATTTTCTCCCAGTGTGGGGCTTGTCTTTTCATTCTGTTGATATTGTCTCTTGCAGAGCAGAAGTTTTTAATTTTAATGAAGTCTAGCTTATCATTTCTTTCAAGTATTCTGTCTTTGGTGTTATGTCTAAGTTATCAACATATCCAAGGTTATTTAGGTTTGATCCTATGTTATCTTATAGTAGTTTTAGAGTTTTGGGCTTTACATTAAGGTCTATGATCCATTTAAATTAATTTTTCTGAAAGGTATAAGATCTGTATCTAGATTCAGTTTTTGCATGTGGATGTCCA
>NW_011495072.1:5363688-5372647 GCF_000754665.1 Bison bison bison | reverse complement strand
TGTGGATGTCCAGTTATTTCAGTATCAGTTGTTGAAGAGACTATTTTCACTCCTATATTATCTTTGCTCCTTTGTCAAATATCAATTAACTATATTTATGTAGGACTACTTCAGGTCTCTCTATTCTATTTTATTGATCTATTTGTTTATCCTTTCACCATTAACATACTGTCTTGTTTACCATAGCTTTACCGTAAGTTCTGAGGTTGGGGTAGTTGTTGTATTCAGTATTATATTGGTTAATCTGGGTCTTTTGTCTCTCCATATAAATTTGTTGGTATCCATAAAATAACTTGCTGGGATTTTGATTGGGACTTCATTGAATCTATAGATCAACTAGGAATAACTAATATCTCAACAATATTATCTTTCTATCCATGAACATGGGATATCTCTCCATTTATTTAATTCTTTTCTTATTTCTTTATTCCATTTCTGATATCCTATACCAATAATGTTCAGTTAGCAATAAATCATATATTGTTTCATGATATCTTAAATATTATTTTTAGCTCTTATTATACATCATTTTATGTAATAATAATGCATCCTTTTCCAATTATATTATAAATGCCATCTGGGTAGAAAATTAACTTTAAAAGGTTCAGTATTCTATTTAGTGTCACATGTGGCTCACCCAGGTAAGGATTATTTAATAGTGGCAGCTTTGCTGATCTTTCTTCTCTTGGCACTACTGTCTTCACTGCAAATGTCAGTGGGGTCAATTTCAGATATTTCTTTATTTTATTTTTTAAAAATTTATTTATTTTAATTGGAGGCTAATTACTTTACAATATTGTGGTGGTTTTTGCCATACATTGACATGAAGACAGCAAAAGAGACACAGATGTAGAGAACAGACTTTTGGACACTGTGGGAGAAGGCAAGAGGGGGATGATTTGAGAGAATGGCATTGAAACATGTATATTACCATATGTGAAATAGATAATCAGTCCACGTTCAATGTATGAAACAGGGCACTCAAAGCCAGTGCACTGGGACAACCCAGAGGGATGGGATGGGGAGGAAAGTGGGAAGGGGGTTTGGGACGGGGCCCCAGTGTTCACTGCAGCACTGTTTACAATAGCCTGGACATGGAAGCAACCTAGATGTCCATCGGCAGATGAATGGATAAGGAAGTTGTGGTACATATATACAATGGAATATTACTTAGCTGTAAAAAAAGAATGCCTTTGAATCAGTTTTAATGAGGTGTATGAAACTGGAGCCTATTATACAGAGTGAAGTAAGTCAGAGAGAAAAACACCAATACAGTATATTAACACATATATATGGAATTTAGAAAGATGGTAACAACAACCCTGTATGCAAGACAGTAATTTCAGATATTCCTTAACATCATCTCCTCAAGCTCTTTTATACTGACTTCAAAGTTATAAGAAGATGAATTGATAGGAGCTGAGCTTACATTACAGAATGAAGTGAAGAAGTGAAGTGAAGTCCCAGTCGTGTCCGACTCATTGCGACTCCATGGACTGTAGCTTACAAGGCTCCTCTGACTGTAGCTTACAAGGCTCCTCTGTCCATGGAATTTTCCAGGCAAGAGTACTGGAATGGGTTGCCATTTCCTTCTCCAGGGGATCTTCCCCAGCCAGGGACCATGTAGAATTTATTAAGTAGTAAAATTAAGAACATGGTGAATGTACATGTTGTGTATCCCCAAACATGCAATTATTAAGTTAAAAAAAAAAGAGTAGTATGTTTCTGGTTCTGATATTTACTACAACAACCCCCCACCCCGCCCTGCCCCCATGCTCTGCAGAGTACTAGTGAAATCCTGAGCCAGGAGTGATTAAGAAGTATTTTTCTAGTATGGGGCCTCTATCTCTGTTCTCTTTTGGGTGTCATATTAATCCAGGTAACCATGATGGTGTGATCACTCACCTAGAGACAAACATCCTGGACTGCAAAGTCAAGTGGGCCTTAGGAAGCTTCACTATGAACAAAGCTGGTGGAGGTGATGGAATTCCAGCTGAGCAATTTCAAATCCTAAAAGATGATGGTGTTAAAGTACTGCACTCAGTATGCCAGCAAATTTGGAAAAGTCAGCAGTGGCCACAGGACTGGAAAAGGTCAGTTTTCATTCCAATCCCAAAGAAAGGCAATGCCAAAGAATGTTCAAACTACCACACAATTGTACTCATCTCACACACTAGCAAAGTAATTCTCAAAAAATTCTCCAAGCTAGGCTTCAACAATATGTGAACCAAGAACTTCCAGATCTTATACATATTAATATATCCACTCTTTTAGATTCTATTCCCATATAGGTCATTACAGAGTATTGAAGAGTTCTCTGTGCTATACAGTAGGTTCTTATTAGTTATCTATTTTAGATATAGCAGTGTGTATATGTCAGTCCCAATTTCTCAATTTATTCCTCTCACCCCTTTTCCCCTTGGTAACTGTAAGTTTGTTTTCTATGTCTGTGACTCTGTTTCTGTATTGTAAATATGTTTATTTGTAGGGCTCTGCTTCTTAAGAAGAAAATGAATTCAGGACTGAATGATGCTACCCTCATTTTCTCCCATTTCTTATGTTTTTTTTCTGTGTGCCGTCAAGTCTTTCCTCTTCATCCGCTGAAGTAGACTGAGTGTTTGTTGTTTAACAACTTCAATTCCGCTGTGCATCTTGCATATAAAACTTCCTTCATAAATTTTGTCAATGTGGTTCTTAGCTGAGTTTGATGACTTCTGTTTTACGGTGTGTCCATACAGAACTGACATTGGGCAAACTATAAAGGCCATTGCATTGGCCCTTGTGCCCTTCTACCTTCCCTTTCTCTGTCCTTTACCTTGGAAGGCAGTGGGGGCCAGAGGCAGGACACGCTTCCAGGTGTACAGTGACCTCCTGCTACCTCCCCAGATAATAGTTTGGGATTTAGGACAGTTATCCTTGTAAATCTGTTCTCAGCTAGCTGTCACAGAGAGGTCATCCTCACTGATGTGGGCTCTATGTAAAACCATGTGCCTTGTAGGAGAAAAGGGCAAAGGACCTGAGTAACGCATCATTATGTCCCAACTTATTAAAAAGAATAGATGACTTCTATACTCTGACAGAAGACAGGATGGAAGGAGCAAAGCAAGATCAAAGTCAGAAAGGAATATATTCTGAGAAGGAAGACAGGGATCCAAATGAATGTTAAGGATCCCATGAATGAGATAGAAGATCCTTCTATCTCCCCCCTTCTCCCTCCCAACATAAGGAGAAGGAGGGAGATAGAAGCAGTTCCTTTGGAGGTATGTATATATGCAGCTGTGGGGTATATACCCCAAAAGATGATGCTGAAACATCTGAAAAAGCAGAGACTCTGATCAATTCCAGTATTACTTTATGAGGTAAAATGAGGTAAAAGGTCATTTTGGACTTCATTTTTTTTTAATGTATTGTTTTATTTTTTAAAAAAAGTATGTGAAAACACCAAGAATCATCTAACAAAAATGAATGTACTGGCTAACCTCAGAATTATGAAGTATTACTGTTTTGAGATATTTGCTCTAGACATTTATGGGCAAAGTAAACTTTCCTTAGATCAAGTAAGTGAAGTGAAAGTGAAGTCGCTCAGTCATGTCCAACTCTTTGCGACCCCATGGACTGTAGCCTATCAGGCTCCTCTGTCCATGGGATTTTCCAGGCAAGAGTGCTGGAGTGGATTGCCATTTCCTTCTCCAAGATCAAGTAAAACTCCTTTTAAATCCCACCTCAGTTGTGTCCCCCGCTTTCCTCACACAGACCACCATGGTTTTGAATTTGGGAGAATTCTTCCAATCCCTAGACTCGAAGGTGATCAATAAAAAACAGTTGATCTTGAGGACAAGGAAATAACAGAAAACTTTGTGTGTGTGTGTGTGTGGCAGGGGGCAGGGGTGGGGTGGGGGCGGATATAGACTTAGATAGAAGTAGCCAAGGATGGGAATCCTGGTACCATCCCTAGATCTAGGGAAGCAAAGGTCATAAAAAATCAGATGTAAATCCAGGGCTCTGAAGCACTGATTTAAAAGACTGGGAGAATCCAAAAATTATAATTGTGACGATTCAACTACAAATGAACCCGATAAGGAAGAAAACAGGAAACAAACTTTAGAAATAATGTGGTTGTCATAGTAGCCCTCTTTGGGTTCAGTTTTCCAAGGGCACATCAAGAGACGTGCAAGGAAGTGATCTACCCAATGTTAGCAGACTTGTAACAAGAACGTCACAATTCCAAACTGCTGAAGGAAATGAAGTTTTCAAATAGTGCTGAGAACAAGAAGAAAAAAACAAACCTGCTTTTTAAATTATGATCAGAAGTAAAGGAAGATCAAATGAGCCACAGGCCACTTCTTGGGATGGCTGGTGAAATGTATAATAACTTATAGAAGGAACCCAGATTGACTCAGTTTCTATTTTTGTTCATTTTCTATGTTAAGGAGGGTGTCTTCTACATAGAAAACATGTAGATCAATCACAGTTACAGCAGAGTCTGAGGTTTACATGCAGGATCTCCTAATGAACTGCCATCCCATAGGCAGATGAAACATGACCTGGGGATGGATACAATTGCAGATGTAGCTTCCTTAGTGCTTCACAACTTGGAATGGGCAGCTGTCCTAATTTTCAAAATGGTGGAAAAAGTATATTTAGGAATTTAGGAGACCGGACAACTTGCTTTCTTTCTTAAACAAAGTATTGGTGTGGTGTGGAGAGAAGCCTTTGGGGCAGAAATTTGCTCAGGTTTTCTCCACTCGAGGCCCATCAGTTCCTCATGGCAAGGAAACTAGAACTATCATCCTGAGGGGATAGCCCTCCCTCCAGGGGGAAAAGTTCAGGGTCGAACTCCAGGAACATAGGGAGTTCACACAGACCTTTGCTGCCCATCCCTTAGGGATTCGTCACCTCTGAACTTCTTTCTAAAAGAGTTTCCAGAAATCTTTTGTCAGGCCCTGATTTTGGCAGACATGGAAGCTTGGATGCCTGGGTTGGCAAGGTCCAAAAAGAGGAAGCAAACTATTCAAATTTACACAACTATTAATGGCTGAGCTGGGATGAGAGCCAAATGGGCTGATTCACCACCTGGGGTCCTGCCCCTTTATGCCACACTTATACTGCCTGGCATGCACTTTTCATTTATTCCTACGTATCTTCTACCTCCCCAATAAGACTGCATTCATTTCACACTTACTGAGCATTTATTGCAACGCAGGCACTGCTAGCTGCTCTGTGGCTGTAAAGATGATTAAAATATGGTTCTCGGGTTTTATGAACTTCTAGTGCAGTGACGGACATTAGAAGAAATGCATTTCAGTGTGAGACTTGATGGGAAGAGGTCAAGTGCTATGGTATGATGGTAGAAGGCGCTATTGTGATCTGGAGAGTTCGAGAAGCCTCAGCTATGAGGCTCAAGCCTTATGGGCAGGACAACTGCCTTACACAACTTTGTATTCACAGAGAATGCAGTGTGGTAGGGGCCAGGAGGGCTGCACTGGTACCATCGTTGGAGAACTTGCAGAGCTTCTTATTTTAGAATTTAGAGAACTAGTGCTACCTGTTCTTGACCTCTACTCTGAAGGATTCTGGAGACCAAGACAGTTCTCTTTCTCCTTCCTCTCTTATTATTATTTTTTGTCTTTCCCATGCCAAAATGTCTTTCTCTGGGCTCTTCTTAAAAGATGTGATGAAGATTAAATATGGATTTTTGCACCAGGATGTGTCACTAACTAGGAAATGAGAGGCCAGTGAATCACAGCAAGAGGCCACATGAGTTTCTTGCTTGCCCTGGCTCCTTGGCTGGACTGCTCCCAGGACTGCCTGCAGGAACAAGAGGAAGTTATGGGGCAGGAAGCACTGCATCTTGGAGCCTTCTCTCTGAGGCAGATTGGAAGCATCTACAGCCCAGTCAGGAAGTTCAGAGAAAGGAATGGAATTGACGACATGGACATTAGGAATACATTCTTTCCCATTGAGCCCTGCTCCCTGGGGTGCAGTCCTGTGGAGTGGTTGGAACAGAGACAGCTCACTGGCTGCCTGAACTGGAAAGGACTAAAATTTAGCCTGGGGCTCCATCTGGTTTCAGAGGCCAGGGGTGAATACCAGGATACTAGGCGGGTAGTCTCTCAGGGTCTCTGCCCTCAAGGCCAGGCACCCGCTAACCTGTACTGGGTGTCCACAGCAGGAACCTGATCTAAACCAGGTGGATGGGGGTGAGGAGGGCAGAGTGTTAGAATCATTAGGTTTTAAAAGTCAACTCCATTCTTCTCTCAGTGGGTTGACCTTCAGACCCAGTGCACATACCTAATTCCTCAAGGCTAAGGACTTCATGCTGCTGCTGTGTGGTTGGACTCAAGAACCTCTAGAGTTCTTTCCAGCTCAGAGATTTTTGATTCCATAAAAGGACCCTGAGAAAGCCAACGTATCCTCTTTTGTCTCCTTGTCACTATGTTGTAATCCTCACTTTGTTGTTGTTTAGTTTCTAAGTCGTGTCCAAGTCTGTTGTGACCCCATGGACTGTAGCCCTCTAGGCTCCTCTGTCCATGGGACTTCCCAGGCAAGAATATTGGAGTGGGTTGCCGTTTCCTTCTCCAGGATTGAACCCACACCTCCTACATTGGCAGGCAGGTTCTTTTACCACTGAGCCACTTGGGAAGCCTCACTTACTTGCTGAGTAACCTAGGGCTCTTACTTTATCTAAGTGTCAGTATCTTTATTTGTAAAATAGGTATAATACTTTCTGTTGTCCTCGCTTGTTACAAGGGCTAAACGAAAATAATGTATGTGAAGATGCATGATCACGCTTCATAGGATAAAATTTCCTCCCTTCCTTTGCTTCCTCTCTCCAATATCTTACTAAGATACTGGTGCATTCAAGCATGCAAACTGAAGCCAGTCTTATATAATGATGATATTGCCTAGGTGAAAAAGCACTAAGAATACCCTCCTTGCCCTACCCCAGACAAAAATTTTATCTCTCATTATACCCTGTGATAATGATGGTGATAAAGCATGGTGTGGTGTCATTAGTCATTGTTTCTGTCATCTGGTATCATACTATATATATTAGTCATTAAAATCTTAATGGGAAATAATTTTAAAAACATAGCTTCTTAAGATTGGAGGTCATTTAATCCAACTCTCACCACCCCCCCAAATTATTTTGTGGGGTTATCCAGACTCTTCTCAAATCATTCTAACAATAAAAAGCTCACAATTTTATCGAGGTAACCCATTCCATGTGATGAATCTGAAATTGATTTGACGTCCTTTTACAAGTTGAAGTAAGTGTAACTCCCCAAAACTTTGCTTCATTGGCCCAAGTTTTGTGAAATAGAACAGACAGAGATAAATCTGCTCCTTCTTTCATTTGTCAGCATTTTAAATATTGAAAGATAGAGATATTCTCTTTTCCAACCATTCCTTTCTCCAGGGGATCTTCCAGACCCAGAGATCCAACCCGGGTCTTTGAGGATTGGATATAGGTGGCTTCTTTACTGTCTGAGTCACCAGGGAAGCCCTTTCCAACCTCTATAACATGGTTCATCTGATTGTTTCTCCTGTAACAATTTCTAGATAGTTTACAACCCAGATGCTCTTCTCTGAGGATATTCACGTTTTCCAGTGTTTTCCAAATGCATTACATGGACGCTACCCTTGGAAGGTTCTAATAGTGTGGAGGTCAGAACTTTAAAAATCTCCCTTTGTCTGGATTTAGGCTGATAGCATTACAGATTAAAAAAAAAATCAGATTACATAAGTGATTAATATTTAGTTTCTGATAAATTAAAACTTTAAGACATTTTCACAGAAACTGCTATCAATTAGGCCTTTCCTGGATTAGACTACTATATCAAGCAATTAAATATTTTAATCTAAATGCAAATCAATTTATTGTTAGTTAAAAGTCTCTCTCCTCCTTTTGTTTGTTTTGGGCCATTGTTCTTGTTTCTTCACTGAGACATAGTTTGTCAATCCACAAATTAGTGGCTCTTTCTAGTTTTGAATCATCTGAAAGTTTGAATAAGCAGGTCCAGTGACAGAATCCTTCAGCCCAACACTGAAGACTTTCCTAAAACTGGCATCTATACAATCATCCCTAAGTTAATTTGCTAAACTAAAATTATTAAATTCTGTCATTTAGCATACAATCTTGAGAGCGCCCATACCTGGCTGCTTCCATAGTTATTTATTTAGTAAAGAAAAGTTCATTTGTTAATAATCTGAGTGGGGTACTTAAAATGTGTGTGCTTGGCAGACAATATTAATCATTATGAGGATTCTGGATGCCTGTGATGCTATCTGTCCCGGTGGACTGATGCAGGAATCATTGCTCTGGCCTGGAGGCAATGCACTTATTCACTGAGTAGTAGAAACATTGTGAAATGCACACGAGAAATCTTGATTTGCCTTGTTGTCTCAGAAGATTGAAGAAGAGCTTATTGGGCTTAATTCTGACGGCAAAAGGAAATCTGACCCACCCAAAGGCTATGCTCAGTCTTCAAGGGCTTCTCTGTTTTTGCTTTGTTCCATAATCCAGCAACTGTATGAGAGATTTCTGAAACTATGAAAAATTGATAAGAAATTCAAGGACTTCAACAATAGGGGAAGGAAAAGGAATAGTCATTGGGAGGAAACCTAATATAAAGGGAGTTTTGAACACTGGGATCCATGTTGAGGGAAGTGGACCAGGGGTTGAGGGTAGAGGGAGAAGGGAGTTGTTCCATTCAGTTCAGTTCAGTTGTTCAGTCGTGTTCAACTCTTTGCGACTCCATGGACTGCAGCACGCCAGGCCTCCCTGTCCATCACCAACTCCCGGATGAGTTGAGTTACTCAAACTCACATCCATTGAGTCGGTTATGCCATCCAAACATCTCATCCTCTGTCGTCCCCTTCTCTTCCTGCCTTCAATCTTTCCCAGCATCAGGGTCTTTTCAAATGAGTTAGCTCTTCGCATCAGGTGGCCAAAGTA
>NW_011495072.1:5361750-5363588 GCF_000754665.1 Bison bison bison | reverse complement strand
CTCAGAGATTTGGCGTTGACCCAGGTTAACAGAAGTTTTAAAAGAGAGAACTCTTCCACATGGCTTGACTTTTAAGACATTTACATTTAGGATTTCCAGACCCCAGATCTCATAAAGTACAGTAGATTTCCAAAGTGTGAGCCTTAGAACTTCAGAAGTTTTGCGTGTCTGACCTTTGATGTTTTGATTATTTTATTCCGTTTCCAAAGTATGCAGCCAGTTCTCCACGTTTTAATTGGAGAAGTCATTAGTTATCTTTCCCAGCATCAGGGTCTTTTCAAATGAGTTAGCTCTTCGCATCAGGTGGCCAAAGTATTGGAGTTTCAGCTTCAACATCAGTCCTTCCAATGAACCTTCAAGACTGATTTCTTTTAGAATGGACTGGTTGGGTCTCCTTGCAGTCCAAGGGACTCTCAAGAGTCTTCTCCAACACCACAGTTCAAAATCACCAGTTCTTCAGCATTCAGCTTTCTTTATAGTCCAACTCTCACATCCATACTGGAAAAACCATAGCCTTGACTAGACAGACCTTAGTTGGCAAAGAAATGTCTCTGCTTTTGAATATGCTGTCTAGGTTGGTCATAACTTTTCTTCCAAGGAGTAAGCGTCTTTTTATTTCATGGCTGCACTCACCATCTGCAGTGATTTTGGAGCCCCACAAAATAAAGTCTGCCACTGTTTCCACTGTTTCTCCATCTATTTGCCATGAAGTGATGGGACCGGATGCCATGATCTTAATTTTATGAATGTTGAGCTTCAAGCCAACGTTTTCACTCTCCTCTTTCACTTTCATCAAGAGGCTCTTTAGTTATTCTTCACTTTCTGCCATAAGGGTGGTGTCATCTGCATATCTGAATATTTTCCCAAGACCACAGACTTAGCTTGGACAGTTGAGCTGATTCTTTTCCCCTTCAATTGGTATGCATTATTGCAAGAGACCAGGACAAAGCAGTTACCACTCTCAAATATGACCCTTAATATTTGGACTTCTTCAGCATACTAGGGAAGCCAGTTACAAGGGTCCTAGCCTCCTTTGGAAAAACTTGCCAACTTACTAGAAGTATGGAAGATGGGAGCTTTGAGTTAAAGGATCATATTTCAGGTAATTTGTAAAAGCCAAGGAAGGGCACTTTTTGTTGAAAATGTGTACACGTCCCAATACAGCTTTTCAAAGTATGCCAATGACAGAAATACCACTGGAAGACCAGGAAAAGTGCCCCAAGTAAACTAAAACTAAAGATGATGGACAACCTAAACCCACTCTAAGAAGAATCCTTAAGTATCAGGGAAATGGAACAAAATAGGAGGAATGAATCCTGTGTAGTTTTCTTTTCACAGCATACAGGTTTCATTTAACTTCATGAAATAGAACACCTACAGAAAAAGTCACATCATAATCCCTTGATCGATTGGAGGCTGAGGGTTTTCATAAATCAGAAAATAGGAAAACATTCTTTTAGAGCATGGAGTAATACACTTTGAGATTTCCTAAGAAACTGTTCTAAATTCAACCATCTTCCTCTATTCATAGAAAGGCAGATATAGTTTCATCAGTTATGAAAATGGTATCTGTGAGTATATTGGGAAAAGCTACTGAACCCCTAAAAAAAGTTACAATGACAAAAATGGACAGGAAAGGAGGATGAGAATAAAGGGGAGATTTGGGAAAATCGGTGGTAGAATATGAATTTAAACAGGTGTTCTCATAAGTAAATTAGGTATAGTCAGAGAGGAAGAGACATGTTGAAAACAGCGCATGCCAGAAGAAAACGTTGAAAACAGTACATACATGCCAGAAAAATGATAGATTTCCTTGAACCATATTTAAAGTATTAGAG
>NW_011495072.1:5361066-5361650 GCF_000754665.1 Bison bison bison | reverse complement strand
CCCTCTTCCAACAACACAAGAGAAGACTCTACACATGGACATCACCATATGGTCAACATCAAAATCAGATTGATTCTATTCTTTGCAGCCAAAGATGGAGAAGCTCTCTACAGTCAACAAAAACAAGACCAGGAGCTGACTGTGGCTCAGATCATGAACTCCTTATTGCCAAATTCAGACTTAAATTGAAGAAAGTAGGGAAAACCACTAGACCATTCAGGTATGACCTAAATCAAATCCCTTATGATTATACAGTGGAAGTGAGAAATAGAGTTAAGGGACTAGATCTGATAGATAGACTGCCTGATGAACTATGGACTGAGGTTCATGACATTGTACAGGAGACAGGGATCAAGACCATCCCCATGGAAAAGAAATGCAAAAAAGCAAAATGACTATCTGAAGAGACCTTAGAAATAGCTGTGAAAAGAAAAGCAAAAAGCAAAGTAGAAAAGGAAAGATATAAGCATCTGAATGCAGAGTTCCAAAGAATAGCAAGGAGAGATAAGAGAGCCTTCTTCAGCGATCAATGCAAAGAAATAGAGGAAAACAACAGAATGGGAAAGACTAGAGATCTCTTCAAG
>NW_011495072.1:5359775-5360966 GCF_000754665.1 Bison bison bison | reverse complement strand
GGCATATGTGTATCCCTAGTTGTCTAGAGCTTAGACTTTCACTGAACAGAAGACTGAGCCCATGTAAGTTGGGAGGCAAGTCAGATCTGAAACTCCTGTACAAACCAAGCATCACTGAAGGACAACATTCTGAGTGATAAATTAAGGGAAAAAACAATACCACAGGGGATCCTTTCATGTCTTGGCTTTGATTCTGAGTATATGGCATAAATCTTCTGCAAGAATTCCTAACCCCAAGCTTACCTTTACCTATATCTGGGACCAGAATTAGCAACAACTGTAAGATCTGAAAACCAACCTGCTCTAAAGCGCTGTCAAGATTAGTTGTCCAATCAGGTCCCTGAAAGAATCGAATGAAAATCTTCTCTATGGGATTTTATTAAAAATTTCAGAACCCAAAAATTACTGTAAATAAATCCCAAGGAATATGAACTTTTAAACACACACACACACGTGCACACAAAGAAACCACCATGTGCTAGTATCAGAAGACACAAGAACCACAAAACAGAGGTTAAAGTTTGAGTATATTGGCAATGTCAAAAATAGAATGTAAACATTTTTTCAGTAATTGATAGTCAAGCCAACAAAAATTAAGTAAGAATACGAAATATTTTAATAACAATTAGCAGTACACTCTAGAACTACAGAGTGGTTATTTATTTTCAACATTCATGACACATTTGAAAATTTGATGACATAAAGCAAGACTCAAAAAGGATAAAAGGATCAGCATCCTAGAGAACACAATCTAAGAACAAAATAATTTAGAAATCAATAACTAATATCATTTATTCTGGGGGAAAAAACCCATGACCAAAGATAAAGAGGAAATTAGAAGTTACTTAGAATTGAATAATATTGAACTAATACACATTCGAACAAAAGAGTTCGAAATGCAGTACTTGGATGCAATCTCAAAAATGACAGAATGATCTCTGTTTGTTTCCAAGGCAAACCATTCAATATCACAGTAATCCAAGTCTATGCCCCAACCAGTAACGCTGAAGAAACTGAAGTTGATGGGTTCTATGAAGACCTCCAAGACCTTTTAGAACTAACACCCAAAAAAGATGTCCTTTTCATTATAGGGGACTGGAATGCAAAAGTAGGAAGTCAAGAAACACCTGGA
Source organism: Bison bison bison (assembly GCF_000754665.1). NCBI lineage: Eukaryota > Metazoa > Chordata > Mammalia > Artiodactyla > Bovidae > Bison > Bison bison. Next base: position 5,359,834 of record NW_011495072.1, on the reverse strand, counting down.
GTAACAGGCAAATTTGGCCTTGGAATACAGAATGAAGCAGGGCAAAGACTAATAGAGTT
>NW_011495072.1:5351383-5359486 GCF_000754665.1 Bison bison bison | reverse complement strand
TTCAAGAAAATTAGAGATACCAAGGGAATATTTCATGCAAAGATGGGCTCGATAAAGGACAGTAATGGTATGGACCTAACAGAAGCAGAAGATACTAAGAAGAGGTGGTAAGAATACACAGAAGAACTGTACAAAAAAGATCTTCATGACTCAGATAATTATGATGGTGTGATGACTGACCTAGAGCCAGACATCCTGGAATGTGAAGTCAAGTGGGCCTTAGAAAGCATCACTACGAACAAAGCTAGTGGAGGTGATGGCATTCCATTTGAGCTATTTCAAATCCTGAAAGATGATGCTGTGAAAGTGCTGCACTCAATATGCCAGCAAATTTGGAAAACTCAGCAGTGGCCACAGGACTGGAAAAGGTCAGTTTTCATTCCAATCCCAAAGAAAGGCAATGCCAAAGAATGCTCAAACTACTGCACAATTGCACTCATTTCACACGCTAGTAAAGTAATGCTCAAAATTCTCCAAGCCAGGCTTCAGCAATATGTGAACCGTGAACTTCCAGTTGTTCAAGCTGGTTTTAGAAAAGGCAGAGGAACCAGAGACCAAATTGCCAACATCCGCTGGATCATGGAAAAAGAAAGAGAGTTCCAGAAAAGCATCTGTTTCTGCTTTATTGACTATGCCAAAGCCTTTGACTGTGTGGATCACAAGAAACTGTGGAAAATTCTGAAAGAGATGGGAATACCAGACCTCTTGACCTGCCTCTTGAGAAACCTATATGCAGGTCAGAAAGCAACAGTTAGAACTGGACATGGAACAACAGACTGGTTCCAAATAGGTAAAGGCATACATCAAGGCTGTATATTGTCACCCCGTTTATTTAACTTATATGCAGAGTACATCATGAGAAACGCTAGACTGGAAGAAGCACAAGCGGGAATCAAGATTGCCGGGAGAAATATCAATAACCTTAGATATGCAGATGACACCACCCTTATGGCAGAAAGTGAAGAGGAACTAAAAAGCGTCTTGATGAAGGTGAAAGTGGAGAGTGAAAAAGTTGGCTTAAAACTCAACATTCAGAAAACCAAGATCAGGGCATCTGGTCCTATCACTTCATGGGAAATAGATGGGGAAACAGTGGAAACAGTGTCAGACTTTATTTTATGGGCTCCAAAATCACTACAGATGGTGACTGCAGCCATGAAATTAAAAGATGCTTACTCCTTGGAAGAAAAGTTATGACCAACCTAGATAGCATATTCAAAAGCAGAGACATTACTTTGCCTACAAAGGTCCATCTAATCAAGGCTATGGTTTTTCCAGTGGTCATGTATGGATGTGAGAGTTGGACTGTGAAGACAGCTGAGCGCTGAAGAATTGATGCCTTTGAACTGTGGTGTTGGAGAAGACTCTTGAGAGTCCCTTGGACTGCAAGGAGATCCAACCAGTCCATTCTGAAGGAGATCAGCCCTGGGATTTCTTTGGAAGGAATGATGCTAAAGCTGAAACTCCAGTACTTTGGCCACCTCATGTGAAGAGTTGACTCATTGGAAAAGACTCTGATGCTGGGAGGGATTGGCGGCAGAAGGAGAAGGGGATGACAGAGGATGAGATGGCTGGATGGCATCACTGACTCTATGGACGTGAGTCTGAGTGAACTCCAAAAGTTGGTGATGGACAGGGAGGCCTGGCGTGCTGCAATTCATGGGGTCGCAAAAAGTTGGACACAACTGAGCGACTGAACTGAACTGAACTGAATATACATTAAAATGTGTGGGTCGAGGGGATTTAGGGGAATTAATGGCTGTAGAGTCTTAGGACACTGAACACTCGCATAAAAGAGCAGAGAGAGAAACTGAAGAGTAAAACCAAAAGCCCAGGGATAATGTTTGTAACCAAACTGAACAATATTTCCCCAAATCCTGAAGTACAAGTACCACTACTCCAACCACAAAATGAGGATGGTATCAGTGGCTATCTAAAAAGAAGAAAAAAACCCTCAAGTTTGGCTAAGGTCTGAAAGAGGTGGAGCAGAACTTTCAAAGTAGACCTGAAAGAGCTCCCAAGACGGGCCCCACGCGCAGGAGGAACTGCTAGGACTGCAATCAAAACTGAGCAGGAGAAAGGCAATGGAGATAAAAGAACGAGAAGGCTCAGACAAGAGAGAGGAGACAAATGGATCCAGAAAATCTCTCAGAGCAAGTTACCGTATTTTTAACCACAACATGAAAATAATAAAAGAGGAAGCTCTTTAAAATGAGAAAATCTACCCTGAACCATATCTTCTGAAACTGAACAACAGAAATGCACTGAGGTTTAATTCCAGAACATAAAAATGAGCAGCAGGCAAGTAATGAGCTCAAGACTCACAGAAAGTTATTATGTGAAAATATAGAAAATAGAACAGAATAGCAAACCTACAGGCCCTGAATGCACACTTGAGTGATGTGCCCATGAAATAAAACCAAAACTACAACCTACCATTAGCTAATGTATCGACTTTAATTTCCTGATTTTGATGGTTATACTGTTATACTGTGGTTATATTTAAAAGGAAGTACAATGCAATGAATTAAGGCATACTGAAGCATCAGGTTGTCAACTTACACCCAAATTTCTTTGGAGAAAAAAATCTTTGTACAGTACACACAACCATTTTGTAAGTTCAGAACTATCTAAAAAAAAAAAAAAGAAAGAAGAGGAAAAGAATTTTTTGACAAATACTGAAGCTGTACAAAGAAGATACAACATATTAATAATAGCAGTCCCTTAAGAAGAAACCCAAATCATGGATGCAAATAAATATTAAAAACCGTAAATCAAGAAAATTTTTCTGAAAAAAAATTGAAAACATATATGAGAAGAGTAAACCATGTTTTGAGAATATTAACCTAGAATAACCAATGCTGAGACATATACAAATACAATCATTATACTTTAAAGAATAATCTTTTAGGTATCCAGACAAAAACAGCCTATGATTTATAATGAAAAAGAGTATCATCAGAATTTTTGACAGCAAATCTTTATGCTGATAAAAGAATAACATTTAAGATACCATTTAGTTTTATAGAAAGGAAAATATGAAGGAAGGGTTTATATCCAGCAAAACTGACTTTCAAGTAAAAATACTAAAAAAGTGTTATAAACACACAAGAACTCAGAGAATATTGTTCTTATGAGCTCTTCCTGAAGAGTCTTCTAGAGGAAAATCTAAATGGTTAGAGAAACACTGATAGAAGTGCTGCCACGTGGCTTCTATTACATGAAGGTCCTATTGTCTTCATTGCCATCAGCAAGCTCAGCTCCATAAGAGCCTTTTACTATCAGTCCTGGCGTCAGAGAAGAACCTCCAGTGAACTTTATGTCTATTCTGGTGCATTTTTTGCAAGTGTATTCCCTATGGCCTTTGTCAAGAATATGTAATGTTTCAGTAGAACGTAATCATCTAGCAGGCCTTCTAGTTGTTCAAAGCATATCCATTCCAGCTTGCCTGATTCCTTGAAACTTCTAATTTCTTTGTCTGCCATCTGTCATGGCAAGTCTGGCATTTCAGCAGCTCAGCTGGTGAAGAATTCTGCAGGAGACCCTGGTTCAATTCCTGGGATGGGAAGATCTGCTGGAGAAGGGATAGGCTACCTATTCCAGTATTCTTGGGCTTCCCTTGTGGCTCAGCTGGTAAAGAATCCAGTATATTGTCCGCAATGTGGGAGACCTGAGTTTGATCCCTGGGTTTGATCCCCTGGAGAAGGGAAAGGCCACACCAGTATTCTGGCCTGGAGAATTTCATGGTCCGTATAGCATAGTCACAAAGAGCATGGGGTCACAAAGAGAAGGACATGACTGAGCAGCTTTTACTTTCATGTGAACTACTGCTTTTTCAGAGCTTCTATCCCTTCTGGGTTTCCCTGGTGGCTTGGTGGTAAAGAATCCACCTGCCAATGCAGGAGACATGGGTTCAGTCCCTGGGTTAGGAAGATCCCTTGAAGAAAGAAATGGCTACCCATTCTAGTATTCTTGCCTGGGAGATCCCATGGACAGAGAGGAACCTGGCTGACTACAGGCCATGGGGTTGCAAAAGAGTCAGACATGACTTAGTGACTAAACAACAATAGAAGCCCTTGTAGTAAGGAGTGTGGAACACCTCCTGAGGTCCTTGCCAGTATATTTAAGTCCTGTGTCTCAGCAGAATGCTTCCAAATCGTTGACTCATTCCCTATTCAGTTTTATATTCTAGACTCCTGAACAATACTCTCAGAATCCAGTCCCACTTAAGCTTCTTCTGGAATACTCTGGCTAGATCTTGAAGTTCCCCTTCCTCCCTTACCAGGCCTAGCACATCTAACCCCTCCTGGGTTTTGCCTGGTGGCTTAGGCAGTAAACAATCCACCTGTAATGCAGGAGACCTGGGTTCAGTTCCTGGGTTGGGAAGATCCCCTGGAGGAAGAAATGACAACCCACTCCAGTGTTCTTGCCTGGGAAATCCCATGGACAGAGGAGCCTCATGGGCTACAGTCCATGGAATTGCAAAGAGTTGGACAACGACTGAGCAACTAACACTAACAATCCTAGTTCTAGGCATAGTGAATGGCTAGCAGAGGAGACAGTGCAGGCAGCTACTGAGAGGCATGTGTGTTACTTTGCAGTTAAGGGCTCTGTACCCTCTTCCAGCAAGAGGGTGGGGAAGAAGCTAAGGGCACCGTGCTGACTTTTAATATGAAGGAGTGGTCTATATTTGCAAGCTCAGAAACTTCAGAGGAGTCTTGAGTCAAAATCTTTAGGCCCACCCAATAACTCAGATGTCTCTACCCCATGTTTCAAGCCCCAGATTTTCCTAAATATGGCTTTAATTTTGTCATAATAGATCTACCTGGTTATGTATTTAGCTATCTTTGAAATTCAGCATCTCTGACTGTTAAGTGATAAGAAGAGATGAGAACTTCTTTGTAAGTGTCCAAAAAGGCCTTCTCACTTTTATGATTGATTTTCAAGTGTCTGTTACCCTCAGCTGTTCCTTATTGTTATGGACCATTAATGCTGTAATCCAATCCTGTAATGCTATCCAATTAATGCTATCCAATACTGTAATCTTACAGCTATTAATTTCTCCATAGGTCTCAAACAACTGATACATTATTAGCCTAGTACATTCTCTTTCCTCAGGGCATGCGTGTGTGCTAAGTCACTTCAGTCATGTCTGACTCTTTGCAACCCTAAGAACTATAGCCTGCCAGGCTCCTCTGTTCATGGAATTCTCCAGGCAAGAATCCTGGAGTGAGTTGCCATGCCCTCCTCCAAGGATCTTCCAACCTAGGGATCGAACTTGTTTCTCCTGTACTGGCAGGTGGGTTGCTTAAGACTAGTGCCACCTGGGAAGCCCCCATTTCCTCAGTACATTTTCCCAATTCATCACAATTGAAAATTCTTAACAAGTGGATTATCACCTGTGCCAGGGGCTGTTGGTATAAAACCTACCATCAGTGATGGGATCTTCATTGCCAGATTAGCAGTGAGTGATTCAACTTCAGAGTATCGTTTTCTTGCATGCTTTCTCTGATCACTTCTAATACTAACTTTTGTAGCTTGGGTTCTTCAGAAGCATAAGCAGACACTGAGATAGAGATTGGGGTACAAAGTACTTGTTAGGCATCAACACCTGTGAAAGGAAGTGAGAGAAAGCAGAATTGGGCGTACGAAAAAGTCTAAATATGCAAGCCCAACAAAGTCTTGCTCAACTTGGCAGGAAATTCTGGTGATAGGAAATTCTGGAGCTAGTCCTGACCATCAGAATGTCTGCCATTAGGTCAGAGGCCAAGGCTTTGTATCCAACCTCGTATAATGCAGGTTGAGCCTGCATTTGTTTTTTTTGTTGTGTTGGCAGGCAGATTCTTTACCACTGAGCCACCAAGGAAGGCCCAAGCCCTCATTAGGAAGGGCATAACTTTAGGAAGGCAGCTCTCTGCAGCTGAGGTAGATCCAGCTGTAGGCTGTCTATAATCCAGCTCCCTGCAGCTGGGCAGCAAGTCCTTCCTTGAAGGGAATCTGGGTCATAGATCTCTGTGACTACACAAATATGTAATGGCTATAGCCTTTGACAATCGATATTTAGGATGACCACAACAATTGGGTTAGAATGATGATAGCATTGTTGTTGTTCAGTTGCTCAATTGTGTCCGACCCTTTGCAACCCCATGGACTACAGCACACCAGGCTTCCCTGTCCTTCACTATCTCCTGGAACTTGCTCAAACTCACGTCCATTGAGTTGGTGATGCCATCCAACCATTTCATCCTCTGCTGTCCCCTTCTCCTCCTGCCTTCAATCTTTCCCAACATCAGGGTCTTTTCTAATGAGTCAGCTCTCCACATCAGGTGGTCAAAGTATTGGAGCTTCAGCTTCAGCATCAGTCCTTCCAATGAACATTCAGGGTTGATGATAGCATATGAAAATATATTTTAAAATCATAATTGCTGGTAGTAATATTTTTATTCTGAGGCAAGTATGTGTGAAATATGAGATAAAGCAAATGAGTAGTACTGAGATGTTGTAATTATATTACTGTCTGTATCCTTTTTAAAAAATAAATTTATTTTAATTGGAGGCTAATTACTTTACAATATTGTAGTGGTTTTTGCCATACATTGACATGAATCAGCCATGGGTGTACATGTGTCGCCATCCTGAACACCCCTCCCACCTCCCTTCCCATCCCATCCCTCAGGGTCATCCCAGTACACCAGCCCTGAGCACCCTGTCTCATGCATCAAACCTGGACTGGTGATCTATTTCACATATGATAATATACATGTTTCAATGCTATTCTCTCAAATCATCCCACCCTCGCCTTCTCCCACAGAGTCCAAAAGTCTGTTCTTACATCTGTGTCTCTTTTGCTGTCTTGCATATAGGGTCATTGTTACCGTCTTTCTAAATTCCATATATATGCGTTAATATACTGTATTGGTGTTTTTCTTTCTGACTTACTTCACTCTGTATAATAGACCCCAGTTTCATCCACCTCATTAGAACTGATTCAAATGAATTCTTTTTAACGGCTGAGTAATATTCCATTGTGTATATGTACCACAGCTTTCTTATCCATTCATCTGTTGATGGACATCTAGGTTGCTTCCATGCCCTAGCACTGTAAACAGTGCTGTGATGAACATTGGGGTACACGTGTCTTTTTCAATTCTGGTTTCCTCGGTGTGTATGCCCAGCAGGGGGATTACTGGGTCGTATGGCAGTTCTATTTCCAGTTTTTTTAAGGAATCTCCACACTGTTCTGTATGGTGGCTGTACTAGTTTACATTCCCACCAACAGTGTAAGAGGGTTCCCTTTTCTCCACACCCTCTCCAGCATTTATTGTTTGTATACTTTTGGATTGCAGCCATTCTGACCGGCGTGAGATGGTACCTCATTGTGGTTTTAATTTGCATTTCTCTGATACTGAGTGATGTTGAGAATATTTTCATATGTTTGTTAGCCATCTGTATGTCTTCTTTGGAGAAATGTCTGTTTAGTTCTTTGGCCCATTTTTTGATTGGGTTGTTTATTTTCTGAAATTGAGCTATTACTCTCTGTATCCTTGAGCAGAAAAACGATTCATATATATACATATATATTATGATGATTGGAATTGAAATTAATGCAATTAGAAATTAAGAGAGTAAATCAATAAAGCTTAAGCTTAGTTACTATAAAGAATTATAATATTTAAAAATCTCTGACAAGACTGATCAAGAGAAAAGGAGAGATGATATATGTGAGTAATTCTGCTTTATTGACTATGCCAAAGCCTTTGACTGTGTGGATCACAATAAACTGTGAAAAAATCTGAAAGAGATGGGAATACCAGACCACCTGACCTGCCTCTTGAGAAACCTATATGCAGGTCAGGAAGCAACAGTTAGAACTGGACATGGAACAATAGACTGGTTCCAAGTAGGAAAAGGAGTATGTCCAGGCTGTATATTGTCACCCTGCTTATTTAACTTATATGCAGAGTACATCATGAGAAATGCTGGGCTGGAGGAAGCACAAGCTGGAATCAAGATTGCCAGGAGAAATATCAATAACCTCAGATATGCAGATGATACCCCCCTTATGGCAGAAAGTGAAGAGGAACTAAAGAGCCTCTTGATGAA
>NW_011495072.1:5349959-5351283 GCF_000754665.1 Bison bison bison | reverse complement strand
TGTATATTGTCACCCTGCTTATTTAACTTATATGCAGAGTTCATCATGAGAAATGCTGGGCTGGAGGAAGCACAAGCTGGAATCAAGATGGCCAGGAGAAATATCAATAACCTCAGATAGGCAGATGATACCACCCTTATGGCAGAAAGTGAAGAGGAACTAAAGAGCCTCTTGATGAAAGCGAAAGAGGAGAGTGAAAAAGGTGGCTTAAAGCTCAACATTCAGAAAACGAAGATCATGGCATCTGGTCCCATCATTTCATGGGAAATAGATGGGGAAACAGTGTCAGACTTTATTTTTTGGGGCTCCAAAATCGCTGCAGATGGTGATTGCAGCCATAAAATTAAAAGACGCTTACTGCTTGGAAGGAAAGTTATGACCAACCTAGATAGCATATTCAAAAGCTGAGACATTACTTTGCCAACTAAGGTCCATCTAGTCAAGGCTATGGTTTTTCCAGTGGTCATGTATGGATGTGAGAGTTGGACTGTGAAGAAAGCTGAGCACTGAAGAGTTGATGCTTTTGAACTGTGGTGTTGGAGAAGACTCTTTCGAGTCCCTTTAACTGAAGGAGATCCAACCAGTCCATTCTAAAGGAGATCAGTCCTGGGTGTTCTTTGGAAGGAATGATGCTGAAGCTGAAACTCCAATACTTTGGCCACCTCATGCAAAGAGTTAACTCACTGGAAAAGACTCATGCTGGGAGGGATTGGGGGCAGGAGGAGAAGGGGACGACAGATGGCTGATGGCATCACCGACTCGATGGACATGAGTTTGAGTGAACTCCGGGAGTTGGTGATGGACAGGGAGGCCTGGCGTGTTTGCAATTCATGGGGTTGCAAAGAGTCAGACATGACTGAGCGACTGAACTGAACTGAGCTGAATAACATAAAAAGTGAAAGTACAATTCAAAATGTTTCTAATAAAATTTGAAAACATATGTGAGTAGGAAAAAGTCCTGGACTAAATGTGAAAACTTACCAAAACTGATCCAAGAAAAAAATAGAAAATATGAATGTTCTTATAACCATTTAAGGAATTAAGTTTAGGGAGTTTTCCTAAAAACATCACATTCAGTCTATTTTATAAGCAAGTCCTCTAAAGTTGCCTGTATCGTCACTTCTTTTCAATATTTTGCCAGTGCCTAGCCAGCAAATCAGAGAAGGTGATGGCACCCCATTCCAGTACTCTTGCCTGGAAAATCCCATGGACAGAGGAGCCTGGTAGGCTGCAGTCCATGGAGTCGCAAAGAGTCGGACACGACTGAGCGACTTCCCTTTCACTTTTCACTTTCATGCATTGGAGAAGGAAATGGCAACCCACT